>NW_028127648.1:0-31991 GCF_965231255.1 Vanellus vanellus | reverse complement strand
GAAAGTGAAAAAAGGTGCTTTTGAGGATAGAGTCCTCAGGAAAGCAGAGAGGGCCCAAATTGTCTGGGGCATTTGAAGGGGTTCCAGGAGGCAGTGAGGACCAGCATCATTTTTCCCCGCTGGCACTTTAGCTGTGGCAGCAAAATCTGGACGTTTGTCTTTTTTGCTCCAGAGAGCGCCGAAAGTGAAAAAAGGTGCTTTTGCGGATAGAGTGCTCAGGAAAGCAGAGAGGGCCAAATTGTCTGGGGCGTTTGAAGGGGTTCCAGGAGGCAGTGAGGTCCAGCACCACTTTCCCCGCTGGCACTTTAGCTGTGGCAGCAAAAGCTGGACGTTTGTCTTTTTTGCTCCAGAGAGCGCCAAAAGTGAAAAAAGGTGCTTTTGCGGATGGAGTCCTCAGGAAAGCAGAGAGGGCCAAATTGTCTGGGGCATTTGAAGGGGTTCCAGGAGGCAGTGAGGACCAGCATCACTTTTCCCCGCTGGCACCTTTGCTGTGGCAGCAAAAGCTGGACGTTTGTCTTTTTTGCTCCAGACAGCGCCGAAAGTGAAAAAAGGTGCTTTTGAGGATAGAGTGCTCAGGAAAGCAGAGAGGGCCAAATTGTCTGGGGCATTTGAAGGGGTTCCAGGAGGCAGTGAGGACCAGCATCACTTTTCCCCGCTGGCACTTTAGCTGTGGCAGCAAAAGCTGGACGTTTGTCTTTTTTGCTCCAGAGAGTGCCGAAAGTGAAAAAAGGTGCTTTTGCGGATAGAGTGCTCAGGAAAGCAGAGAGGGACAAATTGTCTGGGGCATTTGAAGGGGTTCCAGGAGGCAGTGAGGACCAGCATCACTTTTCCCCGCTGGCACCTTTGCTGTGGCAGCAAAAGCTGGACGTTTGTCTTTTTTGCTCCAGAGAGTGCCGAAAGTGAAAAAAGGTGCTTTTGCGGATGGAGTCCTCAGGAAAGCAGAGAGGGCCAAATTGTCTGGGGCATTTGAAGGGGTTCCAGGAGGCAGTGAGGACCAGCATCACTTTTCCCCGCTGGCACCTTTGCTGTGGCAGCAAAATCTGGACGTTTGTCTTTTTTGCTCCAGAGAGCGCCGAAAGTGAAAAAAGGTGCTTTTGAGGATAGAGTCCTCAGGAAAGCAGAGAGGGCCAAATTGTATGGGGCATTTAAAGGGGTTCCAGGAGGCAGTGAGGACCAGCATAACTTTTCCCCGCTGGCACCTTTGCTGTGGCAGCAAAAGCTGGACGTTTGTCTTTTTTGCTCCAGACAGCGCCGAAAGTGAAAAAAGGTGCTTTTGCGGATGGAGTCCTCAGGAAAGCAGAGAGGGCGAAATTGTCTGGGGCATTTGAAGGGGTTCCAGGAGGCAGTGAGGACCAGCATAACTTTTCCCCGCTGGCACCTTTGCTGTGGCAGCAAAAGCTGGACGTTTGTCTTTTTTGCTCCATACAGCGCCGAATGTGAAAAAAGGTGCTATTGCGGATAGAGTGCTCAGGAAAGCAGAGAGGGCCAAATTGTCTGGGGCATTTGAAGGGGTTCCAGGAGGCAGTGAGGACCAGCATCACTTTTCCCCGCTGGCACCTTTGCTGTGGCAGCAAAAGCTGGACGTTTGTCTTTTTTGCTCCAGAGAGCGCCGAAAGTGAAAAAAGGTGCTTTTGCGGATAGAGTGCTCAGGAAAGCAGAGAGGGCCAAATTGTCTGGGGCATTTGAAGGGGTTCCAGGAGGCAGTGAGGACCAGCATCACTTTTCCCCGCTGGCACCTTTGCTGTGGCAGCAAAAGCTGGACGTTTGTCTTTTTTGCTCCAGAGAGCGCCGAAAGTGAAAAAAGGTGCTTTTGCGGATAGAGTGCTCAGGAAAGCAGAGAGGGCGAAATTGTCTGGGGCATTTGAAGGGGTTCCAGGAGGCAGTGAGGTCCAGCACCACTTTTCCCCGCTGGCACTTTAGCTGTGGCAGCAAAAGCTGGACGTTTGTCTTTTTTGCTCCAGACACGCCGAAAGTGAAAAAAGGTGCTTTTGAGGATAGAGTGCGCAGGAAAGCAGAGAGCGCCAAATTGTATGGGGCATTTGAAGGGGTTCCAGGAGGCAGTGAGGACCAGCATCACTTTTCCCCCGCTGGCACCTTTGCTGTGGCAGCAAAAGCTGGACGTTTGTCTTTTTTGCTCCAGACAGCGCCGAATGTGAAAAAAGGTGCTTTTGCGGATGGAGTCCTCAGGAAAGCAGAGAGGGCCAAATTGTCTGGGGCATTTGAAGGGGTTCCAGGAGGCAGTGAGGACCAGCATCACTTTTCCCCGCTGGCACCTTTGCTGTGGCAGCAAAAGCTGGACGTTTGTCGTTTTTGCTCCAGAGAGTGCCGAAAGTGAAAAAAGGTGCTTTTGCGGATAGAGTGCTCAGGAAAGCAGAGAGGGCCAAATTGTCTGGGGCATTTGAAGGGGTTCCAGGAGGCAGTTAGGACCAGCATTACTTTTCCCCGCTGGCACTTTAGCTGTGGCAGCAAAAGCTGGACGTTTGTCTTTTTTGCTCCAAAGAGCGCCGAAAGTGAAAAAAGGTGCTTTTGAGGATAGAGTGCGCAGGAAAGCAGAGAGGGCCAAACTGTATGGGGCATTTAAAGGGGTTCCAGGAGGCAGTGAGGACCAGCATCACTTTTCCCCGCTGGCACCTTTGCTGTGGCAGCAAAAGCTGGACGTTTGTCTTTTTTGCTCCAGACACGCCGAAAGTGAAAAAAGGTGCTTTTGCGGATAGAGTGCTCAGGAAAGCAGAGAGGGCCAAATTGTCTGGGGCATTTGAAGGGGTTCCAGGAGGCAGTGAGGACCAGCATCACTTTTCCCCGCTGGCACCTTTGCTGTGGCAGCAAAAGCTGGACGTTTGTCTTTTTTGCTCCAGAGAGCGCCGAAAGTGAAAAAAGGTGCTTTTGCGGATAGAGTGCTCAGGAAAGCAGAGAGGGCCAAATTGTCTGGGGCATTTGAAGGGGTTCCAGGAGGCAGTGAGGACCATCACTTTTCCCCGCTGGCACCTTTGCTGTGGCAGCAAAAGCTGGACGTTTGTCTTTTTTGCTCCAGAGAGCGCCGAAAGTGAAAAAAGGTGCTTTTGCGGATAGAGTGCTCAGGAAAGCAGAGAGGGCGAAATTGTCTGGGGCATTTGAAGGGGTTCCAGGAGGCAGTGAGGTCCAGCACCACTTTTCCCCGCTGGCACCTTTAGCTGTGGCAGCAAAAGCTGGACGTTTGTCTTTTTTGCTCCAGACACGCCGAAAGTGAAAAAAGGTGCTTTTGAGGATAGAGTGCGCAGGAAAGCAGAGAGCGCCAAATTGTATGGGGCATTTGAAGGGGTTCCAGGAGGCAGTGAGGACCAGCATCACTTTTCCCCGCTGGCACCTTTGCTGTGGCAGCAAAAGCTGGACGTTTGTCTTTTTTGCTCCAGACAGCGCCGAATGTGAAAAAAGGTGCTTTTGCGGATGGAGTCCTCAGGAAAGCAGAGAGGGCCAAATTGTCTGGGGCATTTGAAGGGGTTCCAGGAGGCAGTGAGGACCAGCATCACTTTTCCCCGCTGGCACCTTTGCTGTGGCAGCAAAAGCTGGACGTTTGTCGTTTTTGCTCCAGAGAGTGCCGAAAGTGAAAAAAGGTGCTTTTGCGGATAGAGTGCTCAGGAAAGCAGAGAGGGCCAAATTGTCTGGGGCATTTGAAGGGGTTCCAGGAGGCAGTTAGGACCAGCATTACTTTTCCCCGCTGGCACTTTAGCTGTGGCAGCAAAAGCTGGACGTTTGTCTTTTTTGCTCCAAAGAGCGCCGAAAGTGAAAAAAGGTGCTTTTGCGGATAGAGTGCGCAGGAAAGCAGAGAGGGCCAAACTGTATGGGGCATTTAAAGGGGTTCCAGGAGGCAGTGAGGACCAGCATCACTTTTCCCCGCTGGCACCTTTGCTGTGGCAGCAAAAGCTGGACGTTGGTCTTTTTTTGCTCCAGACAGCGCCGAAAGTGAAAAAAGGTGCTTTTGCGGATAGAGTGCTCAGGAAAGCAGAGAGGGCCAAATTGTCTGGGGCATTTGAAGGGGTTCCAGGAGGCAGTGAGGACCAGCATCACTTTTCCCCGCTGGCACTTTAGCTGTGGCAGCAAAATCTGGACGTTTGTCTTTTTTGCTCCAGACAGCGCCGAAAGTGAAAAAAGGTGCTTTTGAGGATAGAGTGCGTAGGAAAGCAGAGAGGCCCAAACTGTATGCGGCATTTAAAGGGGTTCCAGGAGGCAGTGAGGACCAGCATCACTTTTCCCCGCTGGCACCTTTGCTGTGGCAGCAAAAGCTGGACGTTTGTCTTTTTTGCTCCAGACACGCCGAAAGTGAAAAAAGGTGCTTTTGCGGATAGAGTCCTCAGGAAAGCAGAGAGGGCCAAATTGTCTGGGGCATTTGAAGGGGTTCCAGGAGGCAGTGTGGACCAGCATCACTTTTCCCCGCTGGCACCTTTGCTGTGGCAGCAAAAGCTGGACGTTTGTCTTTTTTGCTCCAGAGAGCGCCGAAAGTGAAAAAAGGTGCTTTTGAGGATAGAGTCCTCAGGAAAGCAGAGAGGGCCAAATTGTCTGGGGCATTTGAAGGGGTTCCAGGAGGCAGTGAGGACCAGCATCATTTTTCCCCGCTGGCACTTTAGCTGTGGCAGCAAAATCTGGACGTTTGTCTTTTTTGCTCCAGAGAGCGCCGAAAGTGAAAAAAGGTGCTTTTGCGGATAGAGTGCTCAGGAAAGCAGAGAGGGCCAAATTGTCTGGGGCGTTTGAAGGGGTTCCAGGAGGCAGTGAGGTCCAGCACCACTTTTCCCCGCTGGCACTTTAGCTGTGGCAGCAAAAGCTGGACGTTTGTCTTTTTTGCTCCAGAGAGCGCCAAAAGTGAAAAAAGGTGCTTTTGCGGATGGAGTCCTCAGGAAAGCAGAGAGGGCCAAATTGTCTGGGGCATTTGAAGGGGTTCCAGGAGGCAGTGAGGACCAGCATCACTTTTCCCCGCTGGCACCTTTGCTGTGGCAGCAAAAGCTGGACGTTTGTCTTTTTTGCTCCAGACAGCGCCGAAAGTGAAAAAAGGTGCTTTTGAGGATAGAGTGCTCAGGAAAGCAGAGAGGGCCAAATTGTCTGGGGCATTTGAAGGGGTTCCAGGAGGCAGTGAGGACCAGCATCACTTTTCCCCGCTGGCACTTTAGCTGTGGCAGCAAAAGCTGGACGTTTGTCTTTTTTGCTCCAGAGAGTGCCGAAAGTGAAAAAAGGTGCTTTTGCGGATAGAGTGCTCAGGAAAGCAGAGAGGGACAAATTGTCTGGGGCATTTGAAGGGGTTCCAGGAGGCAGTGAGGACCAGCATCACTTTTCCCCGCTGGCACCTTTGCTGTGGCAGCAAAAGCTGGACGTTTGTCTTTTTTGCTCCATACAGCGCCGAATGTGAAAAAAGGTGCTTTTGCGGATAGAGTGCTCAGGAAAGCAGAGAGGGCCAAATTGTCTGGGGCATTTGAAGGGGTTCCAGGAGGCAGTTAGGACCAGCATTACTTTTCCCCGCTGGCACTTTAGCTGTGGCAGCAAAAGCTGGACGTTTGTCTTTTTTGCTCCAAAGAGCGCCGAAAGTGAAAAAAGGTGCTTTTGAGAATAGAGTGCGCAGGAAAGCAGAGAGGGCCAAACTGTATGGGGCATTTAAAGGGGTTCCAGGAGGCAGTGAGGACCAGCATCACTTTTCCCCGCTGGCACCTTTGCTGTGGCAGCAAAAGCTGGACGTTTGTCTTTTTTGCTCCAGACAGCGCCGAAAGTGAAAAAAGGTGCTTTTGAGGATAGAGTGCTCAGGAAAGCAGAGAGGGCCAAATTGTCTGGGGCATTTGAAGGGGTTCCAGGAGGCAGTGAGGACCAGCATCACTTTTCCCCGCTGGCACCTTTGCTGTGGCAGCAAAAGCTGGACGTTTGTCGTTTTTGCTCCAGAGAGTGCCGAAAGTGAAAAAAGGTGCTTTTGCGGATAGAGTGCTCAGGAAAGCAGAGAGGGCCAAATTGTCTGGGGCATTTGAAGGGGTTCCAGGAGGCAGTGAGGACCAGCATTACTTTTCCCCGCTGGCACCTTTGCTGTGGCAGCAAAAGCTGGACGTTTGTCTTTTTTGCTCCAGAGAGCGCCGAAAGTGAAAAAAGGTGCTTTTGAGGATAGAGTCCTCAGGAAAGCAGAGAGGGCCAAATTGTCTGGGGCATTTGAAGGGGTTCCAGGAGGCAGTGAGGACCAGCATCACTTTTCCCCGCTGGCACCTTTGCTGTGGCAGCAAAAGCTGGACGTTTGTCTTTTTTGCTCCAGAGAGCGCCGAAAGTGAAAAAAGGTGCTTTTGCGGATAGAGTGCTCAGGAAAGCAGAGAGGGCCAAATTGTCTGGGGCATTTGAAGGGGTTCCAGGAGGCAGTGAGGACCAGCATCACTTTGCCCCGCTGGCACTTTAGCTGTGGCAGCAAAATCTGGACGTTTGTCTTTTTTGCTCCAGACACGCCGAAAGTGAAAAAAGGTGCTTTTGCGGATAGAGTGCTCAGGAAAGCAGAGAGGGCCAAATTGTCTGGGGCATTTGAAGGGGTTCCAGGAGGCAGTGAGGACCAGCATCACTTTTCCCCGCTGGCACCTTTGCTGTGGCAGCAAAAGCTGGACGTTTGTCTTTTTTGCTCCAGAGAGCGCCGAAAGTGAAAAAAGGTGCTTTTGCGGATAGAGTGCTCAGGAAAGCAGAGAGGGCCAAATTGTCTGGGGCATTTGAAGGGGTTCCAGGAGGCAGTGAGGACCAGCATCACTTTTCCCCGCTGGCACCTTTGCTGTGGCAGCAAAAGCTGGACGTTTGTCTTTTTTGCTCCAGAGAGCGCCGAAAGTGAAAAAAGGTGCTTTTGCGGATAGAGTGCTCAGGAAAGCAGAGAGGGCCAAATTGTCTGGGGCATTTGAAGGGGTTCCAGGAGGCAGTGAGGACCAGCATCACTTTTCCCCGCTGGCACTTTAGCTGTGGCAGCAAAATCTGGACGTTTGTCTTTTTTGCTCCAGACACGCCGAAAGTGAAAAAAGGTGCTTTTGCGGATAGAGTGCTCAGGAAAGCAGAGAGGGCCAAATTGTCTGGGGCATTTGAAGGGGTTCCAGGAGGCAGTGAGGACCAGCATCACTTTTCCCCGCTGGCACCTTTGCTGTGGCAGCAAAAGCTGGACGTTTGTCTTTTTTGCTCCAGAGAGCGCCGAAAGTGAAAAAAGGTGCTTTTGCGGATAGAGTGCTCAGGAAAGCAGAGAGGGCCAAATTGTCTGGGGCATTTGAAGGGGTTCCAGGAGGCAGTGAGGACCAGCATCACTTTTCCCCGCTGGCACCTTTGCTGTGGCAGCAAAAGCTGGACGTTTGTCTTTTTTGCTCCAGAGAGCGCCGAAAGTGAAAAAAGGTGCTTTTGCGGATAGAGTGCTCAGGAAAGCAGAGAGGGCGAAATTGTCTGGGGCATTTGAAGGGGTTCCAGGAGGCAGTGAGGTCCAGCACCACTTTTCCCCGCTGGCACTTTAGCTGTGGCAGCAAAAGCTGGACGTTTGTCTTTTTTGCTCCAGACACGCCGAAAGTGAAAAAAGGTGCTTTTGAGGATAGAGTGCGCAGGAAAGCAGAGAGCGCCAAATTGTATGGGGCATTTGAAGGGGTTCCAGGAGGCAGTGAGGACCAGCATCACTTTTCCCCGCTGGCACCTTTGCTGTGGCAGCAAAAGCTGGACGTTTGTCTTTTTTGCTCCAGACAGCGCCGAATGTGAAAAAAGGTGCTTTTGCGGATGGAGTCCTCAGGAAAGCAGAGAGGGCCAAATTGTCTGGGGCATTTGAAGGGGTTCCAGGAGGCAGTGAGGACCAGCATCACTTTTCCCCGCTGGCACCTTTGCTGTGGCAGCAAAAGCTGGACGTTTGTCTTTTTTGCTCCAGAGAGCGCCGAAAGTGAAAAAAGGTGCTTTTGCGGATAGAGTGCTCAGGAAAGCAGAGAGGGCCAAATTGTCTGGGGCATTTGAAGGGGTTCCAGGAGGCAGTGAGGACCAGCATCACTTTTCCCCGCTGGCACTTTAGCTGTGGCAGCAAAATCTGGACGTTTGTCTTTTTTGCTCCAGACACGCCGAAAGTGAAAAAAGGTGCTTTTGCGGATAGAGTGCTCAGGAAAGCAGAGAGGGCCAAATTGTCTGGGGCATTTGAAGGGGTTCCAGGAGGCAGTGAGGACCAGCATCACTTTTCCCCGCTGGCACCTTTGCTGTGGCAGCAAAAGCTGGACGTTTGTCTTTTTTGCTCCAGAGAGCGCCGAAAGTGAAAAAAGGTGCTTTTGCGGATAGAGTGCTCAGGAAAGCAGAGAGGGCCAAATTGTCTGGGGCATTTGAAGGGGTTCCAGGAGGCAGTGAGGACCAGCATCACTTTTCCCCGCTGGCACCTTTGCTGTGGCAGCAAAAGCTGGACGTTTGTCTTTTTTGCTCCAGAGAGCGCCGAAAGTGAAAAAAGGTGCTTTTGCGGATAGAGTGCTCAGGAAAGCAGAGAGGGCGAAATTGTCTGGGGCATTTGAAGGGGTTCCAGGAGGCAGTGAGGTCCAGCACCACTTTTCCCCGCTGGCACTTTAGCTGTGGCAGCAAAAGCTGGACGTTTGTCTTTTTTGCTCCAGACACGCCGAAAGTGAAAAAAGGTGCTTTTGAGGATAGAGTGCGCAGGAAAGCAGAGAGCGCCAAATTGTATGGGGCATTTGAAGGGGTTCCAGGAGGCAGTGAGGACCAGCATCACTTTTCCCCGCTGGCACCTTTGCTGTGGCAGCAAAAGCTGGACGTTTGTCTTTTTTGCTCCAGACAGCGCCGAATGTGAAAAAAGGTGCTTTTGCGGATGGAGTCCTCAGGAAAGCAGAGAGGGCCAAATTGTCTGGGGCATTTGAAGGGGTTCCAGGAGGCAGTGAGGACCAGCATCACTTTTCCCCGCTGGCACCTTTGCTGTGGCAGCAAAAGCTGGACGTTTGTCGTTTTTGCTCCAGAGAGTGCCGAAAGTGAAAAAAGGTGCTTTTGCGGATAGAGTGCTCAGGAAAGCAGAGAGGGCCAAATTGTCTGGGGCATTTGAAGGGGTTCCAGGAGGCAGTTAGGACCAGCATTACTTTTCCCCGCTGGCACTTTAGCTGTGGCAGCAAAAGCTGGACGTTTGTCTTTTTTGCTCCAAAGAGCGCCGAAAGTGAAAAAAGGTGCTTTTGAGGATAGAGTGCGTAGGAAAGCAGAGAGGGCCAAACTGTATGCGGCATTTAAAGGGGTTCCAGGAGGCAGTGAGGACCAGCATCACTTTTCCCCGCTGGCACCTTTGCTGTGGCAGCAAAAGCTGGACGTTTGTCTTTTTTGCTCCAGACACGCCGAAAGTGAAAAAAGGTGCTTTTGCGGATAGAGTCCTCAGGAAAGCAGAGAGGGCCAAATTGTCTGGGGCATTTGAAGGGGTTCCAGGAGGCAGTGAGGACCAGCATCACTTTTCCCCGCTGGCACCTTTGCTGTGGCAGCAAAAGCTGGACGTTTGTCTTTTTTGCTCCAGAGAGCGCCGAAAGTGAAAAAAGGTTCTTTTGAGGATAGAGTCCTCAGGAAAGCAGAGAGGGCCAAATTGTCTGGGGCATTTGAAGGGGTTCCAGGAGGCAGTGAGGACCAGCATCATTTTTCCCCGCTGGCACTTTAGCTGTGGCAGCAAAATCTGGACGTTTGTCTTTTTTGCTCCAGAGAGCGCCGAAAGTGAAAAAAGGTGCTTTTGCGGATAGAGTCATCAGGAAAGCAGAGAGGGCCAAATTGTCTGGGGCGTTTGAAGGGGTTCCAGGAGGCAGTGAGGTCCAGCACCACTTTTCCCCGCTGGCACTTTAGCTGTGGCAGCAAAAGCTGGACGTTTGTCTTTTTTGCTCCAGAGAGCGCCAAAAGTGAAAAAAGGTGCTTTTGCGGATGGAGTCCTCAGGAAAGCAGAGAGGGCCAAATTGTCTGGGGCATTTGAAGGGGTTCCAGGAGGCAGTGAGGACCAGCATCACTTTTCCCCGCTGGCACCTTTGCTGTGGCAGCAAAAGCTGGACGTTTGTCTTTTTTGCTCCAGACAGCGCCGAAAGTGAAAAAAGGTGCTTTTGAGGATAGAGTGCTCAGGAAAGCAGAGAGGGCCAAATTGTCTGGGGCATTTGAAGGGGTTCCAGGAGGCAGTGAGGACCAGCATCACTTTTCCCCGCTGGCACTTTAGCTGTGGCAGCAAAAGCTGGACGTTTGTCTTTTTTGCTCCAGAGAGTGCCGAAAGTGAAAAAAGGTGCTTTTGCGGATAGAGTGCTCAGGAAAGCAGAGAGGGACAAATTGTCTGGGGCATTTGAAGGGGTTCCAGGAGGCAGTGAGGACCAGCATCACTTTTCCCCGCTGGCACCTTTGCTGTGGCAGCAAAAGCTGGACGTTTGTCTTTTTTGCTCCATACAGCGCCGAATGTGAAAAAAGGTGCTTTTGCGGATAGAGTCCTCAGGAAAGCAGAGAGGGCCAAATTGTCTGGGGCATTTGAAGGGGTTCCAGGAGGCAGTGAGGACCAGCATCACTTTTCCCCGCTGGCACCTTTGCTGTGGCAGCAAAAGCTGGACGTTTGTCGTTTTTGCTCCAGAGAGTGCCGAAAGTGAAAAAAGGTGCTTTTGCGGATAGAGTGCTCAGGAAAGCAGAGAGGGCCAAATTGTCTGGGGCATTTGAAGGGGTTCCAGGAGGCAGTGAGGACCAGCATTACTTTTCCCCGCTGGCACCTTTGCTGTGGCAGCAAAAGCTGGACGTTTGTCTTTTTTGCTCCAGAGAGCGCCGAAAGTGAAAAAAGGTGCTTTTGAGGATAGAGTCCTCAGGAAAGCAGAGAGGGCCAAATTGTCTGGGGCATTTGAAGGGGTTCCAGGAGGCAGTGAGGACCAGCATCACTTTTCCCCGCTGGCACTTTAGCTGTGGCAGCAAAATCTGGACGTTTGTCTTTTTTGCTCCAGAGAGCGCCGAAAGTGAAAAAAGGTGCTTTTGAGGATAGAGTCCTCAGGAAAGCAGAGAGGGCCAAATTGTATGGGGCATTTAAAGGGGTTCCAGGAGGCAGTGAGGACCAGCATAACTTTTCCCCGCTGGCACCTTTGCTGTGGCAGCAAAAGCTGGACGTTTGTCTTTTTTGCTCCAGAGAGCGCCGAAAGTGAAAAAAGGTGCTTTTGCGGATAGAGTGCTCAGGAAAGCAGAGAGGGCCAAATTGTCTGGGGCATTTGAAGGGGTTCCAGGAGGCAGTGAGGACCAGCATCACTTTTCCCCGCTGGCACCTTTGCTGTGGCAGCAAAAGCTGGACGTTTGTCTTTTTTGCTCCAGAGAGCGCCGAAAGTGAAAAAAGGTGCTTTTGCGGATAGAGTGCTCAGGAAAGCAGAGAGGGCCAAATTGTCTGGGGCATTTGAAGGGGTTCCAGGAGGCAGTGAGGACCAGCATCACTTTTCCCCGCTGGCACCTTTGCTGTGGCAGCAAAAGCTGGACGTTTGTCTTTTTTGCTCCAGAGAGCGCCGAAAGTGAAAAAAGGTGCTTTTGCGGATAGAGTGCTCAGGAAAGCAGAGAGGGCCAAATTGTCTGGGGCATTTGAAGGGGTTCCAGGAGGCAGTGAGGACCAGCATCACTTTTCCCCGCTGGCACCTTTGCTGTGGCAGCAAAAGCTGGACGTTTGTCTTTTTTGCTCCAGACACGCCGAAAGTGAAAAAAGGTGCTTTTGCGGATAGAGTGCTCAGGAAAGCAGAGAGGGCGAAATTGTCTGGGGCATTTGAAGGGGTTCCAGGAGGCAGAGAGGTCCAGCACCACTTTTCCCCGCTGGCACTTTAGCTGTGGCAGCAAAAGCTGGACGTTTGTCTTTTTTGCTCCAGACACGCCGAAAGTGAAAAAAGGTGCTTTTGAGGATAGAGTGCGCAGGAAAGCAGAGAGCGCCAAATTGTCTGGGGCATTTGAAGGGGTTCCAGGAGGCAGTGAGGACCAGCATAACTTTTCCCCGCTGGCACCTTTGCTGTGGCAGCAAAAGCTGGACGTTTGTCTTTTTTGCTCCAGACAGCGCCGAAAGTGAAAAAAGGTGCTTTTGCGGATGGAGTCCTCAGGAAAGCAGAGAGGGCCAAATTGTCTGGGGCATTTGAAGGGGTTCCAGGAGGCAGTGAGGACCAGCATCACTTTTCCCCGCTGGCACCTTTGCTGTGGCAGCAAAAGCTGGACGTTTGTCGTTTTTGCTCCAGAGAGTGCCGAAAGTGAAAAAAGGTGCTTTTGCGGATAGAGTGCTCAGGAAAGCAGAGAGGGCCAAATTGTCTGGCGCATTTGAAGGGGTTCCAGGAGGCAGTGAGGACCAGCATTACTTTTCCCCGCTGGCACCTTTGCTGTGGCAGCAAAAGCTGGACGTTTGTCTTTTTTGCTCCAGAGAGCGCCGAAAGTGAAAAAAGGTGCTTTTGAGGATAGAGTCCTCAGGAAAGCAGAGAGGGCCAAATTGTCTGGGGCATTTGAAGGGGTTCCAGGAGGCAGTGAGGACCAGCATCACTTTTCCCCGCTGGCACTTTAGCTGTGGCAGCAAAATCTGGACGTTTGTCTTTTTTGCTCCAGAGAGCGCCGAAAGTGAAAAAAGGTGCTTTTGAGGATAGAGTCCTCAGGAAAGCAGAGAGGGCCAAATTGTATGGGGCATTTAAAGGGGTTCCAGGAGGCAGTGAGGACCAGCATAACTTTTCCCCGCTGGCACCTTTGCTGTGGCAGCAAAAGCTGGACGTTTGTCTTTTTTGCTCCAGACACGCCGAAAGTGAAAAAAGGTGCTTTTGCGGATAGAGTGCTCAGGAAAGCAGAGAGGGCCAAATTGTCTGGGGCATTTGAAGGGGTTCCAGGAGGCAGTGAGGACCAGCATCACTTTTCCCCGCTGGCACCTTTGCTGTGGCAGCAAAAGCTGGACGTTTGTCTTTTTTGCTCCAGAGAGCGCCGAAAGTGAAAAAAGGTGCTTTTGCGTATAGAGTCCTCAGGAAAGCAGAGAGGGCCAAATTGTCTGGGGCATTTAAGGGGTTCCAGGAGGCAGTGAGGACCAGCATCACTTTTCCCCGCTGGCACTTTAGCTGTGGCAGCAAAAGCTGGACGTTTGTCTTTTTTGCTCCAGACACGCCGAAAGTGAAAAAAGGTGCTTTTGCGGATAGAGTGCTCAGGAAAGCAGAGAGGGCGAAATTGTCTGGGGCATTTGAAGGGGTTCCAGGAGGCAGTGAGGTCCAGCACCACTTTTCCCCGCTGGCACTTTAGCTGTGGCAGCAAAAGCTGGACGTTTGTCTTTTTTGCTCTAGACACGCCGAAAGTGAAAAAAGGTGCTTTTGAGGATAGAGTGCGCAGGAAAGCAGAGAGCGCCAAATTGTATGGGGCATTTGAAGGGGTTCCAGGAGGCAGTGAGGACCAGCATCACTTTTCCCCGCTGGCACCTTTGCTGTGGCAGCAAAAGCTGGACGTTTGTCTTTTTTGCTCCAGACAGCGCCGAATGTGAAAAAAGGTGCTTTTGAGGATAGAGTGCGCAGGAAAGCAGAGAGGGCCAAACTGTATGGGGCATTTAAAGGGGTTCCAGGAGGCAGTGAGGACCAGCATCACTTTTCCCCGCTGGCACCTTTGCTGTGGCAGCAAAAGCTGGACGTTTGTCTTTTTTGCTCCAGACAGCGCCGAAAGTGAAAAAAGGTGCTTTTGAGGATAGAGTGCTCAGGAAAGCAGAGAGGGCCAAATTGTCTGGGGCATTTGAAGGGGTTCCAGGAGGCAGTGAGGACCAGCATCACTTTTCCCCGCTGGCACCTTTGCTGTGGCAGCAAAAGCTGGACGTTTGTCGTTTTTGCTCCAGAGAGTGCCGAAAGTGAAAAAAGGTGCTTTTGCGGATAGAGTGCTCAGGAAAGCAGAGAGGGCCAAATTGTCTGGGGCATTTGAAGGGGTTCCAGGAGGCAGTGAGGACCAGCATTACTTTTCCCCGCTGGCACCTTTGCTGTGGCAGCAAAAGCTGGACGTTTGTCTTTTTTGCTCCAGAGAGCGCCGAAAGTGAAAAAAGGTGCTTTTGAGGATAGAGTCCTCAGGAAAGCAGAGAGGGCCAAATTGTCTGGGGCATTTGAAGGGGTTCCAGGAGGCAGTGAGGACCAGCATCACTTTTCCCCGCTGGCACCTTTGCTGTGGCAGCAAAAGCTGGACGTTTGTCTTTTTTGCTCCAGAGAGCGCCGAAAGTGAAAAAAGGTGCTTTTGCGGATAGAGTGCTCAGGAAAGCAGAGAGGGCCAAATTGTCTGGGGCATTTGAAGGGGTTCCAGGAGGCAGTGAGGACCAGCATCACTTTTCCCCGCTGGCACTTTAGCTGTGGCAGCAAAATCTGGACGTTTGTCTTTTTTGCTCCAGACACGCCGAAAGTGAAAAAAGGTGCTTTTGCGGATAGAGTGCTCAGGAAAGCAGAGAGGGCCAAATTGTCTGGGGCATTTGAAGGGGTTCCAGGAGGCAGTGAGGACCAGCATCACTTTTCCCCGCTGGCACCTTTGCTGTGGCAGCAAAAGCTGGACGTTTGTCTTTTTTGCTCCAGAGAGCGCCGAAAGTGAAAAAAGGTGCTTTTGCGGATAGAGTGCTCAGGAAAGCAGAGAGGGCCAAATTGTCTGGGGCATTTGAAGGGGTTCCAGGAGGCAGTGAGGACCAGCATCACTTTTCCCCGCTGGCACCTTTGCTGTGGCAGCAAAAGCTGGACGTTTGTCTTTTTTGCTCCAGAGAGCGCCGAAAGTGAAAAAAGGTGCTTTTGCGGATAGAGTGCTCAGGAAAGCAGAGAGGGCGAAATTGTCTGGGGCATTTGAAGGGGTTCCAGGAGGCAGTGAGGTCCAGCACCACTTTTCCCCGCTGGCACTTTAGCTGTGGCAGCAAAAGCTGGACGTTTGTCTTTTTTGCTCCAGACACGCCGAAAGTGAAAAAAGGTGCTTTTGAGGATAGAGTGCGCAGGAAAGCAGAGAGGGCCAAATTGTCTGGGGCATTTGAAGGGGTTCCAGGAGGCAGTGAGGACCAGCATCATTTTTCCCCGCTGGCACTTTAGCTGTGGCAGCAAAATCTGGACGTTTGTCTTTTTTGCTCCAGAGAGCGCCGAAAGTGAAAAAAGGTGCTTTTGCGGATAGAGTGCTCAGGAAAGCAGAGAGGGCCAAATTGTCTGGGGCGTTTGAAGGGGTTCCAGGAGGCAGTGAGGTCCAGCACCACTTTTCCCCGCTGGCACTTTAGCTGTGGCAGCAAAAGCTGGACGTTTGTCTTTTTTGCTCCAGAGAGCGCCAAAAGTGAAAAAAGGTGCTTTTGCGGATGGAGTCCTCAGGAAAGCAGAGAGGGCCAAATTGTCTGGGGCATTTGAAGGGGTTCCAGGAGGCAGTGAGGACCAGCATCACTTTTCCCCGCTGGCACCTTTGCTGTGGCAGCAAAAGCTGGACGTTTGTCTTTTTTGCTCCAGAGAGCGCCGAAAGTGAAAAAAGGTGCTTTTGAGGATAGAGTGCTCAGGAAAGCAGAGAGGGCCAAATTGTCTGGGGCATTTGAAGGGGTTCCAGGAGGCAGTGAGGACCAGCATCACTTTTCCCCGCTGGCACTTTAGCTGTGGCAGCAAAATCTGGACGTTTCTCTTTTTTGCTCCAGAGAGCGCCAAAAGTGAAAAAAGGTGCTTTTGAGGATAGAGTCCTCAGGAAAGCAGAGAGGGCCAAATTGTATGGGGCATTTAAAGGGGTTCCAGGAGGCAGTGAGGACCAGCATAACTTTTCCCCGCTGGCACCTTTGCTGTGGCAGCAAAAGCTGGACGTTTGTCTTTTTTGCTCCAGAGAGCGCCGAAAGTGAAAAAAGGTGCTTTTGCGGATGGAGTCCTCAGGAAAGCAGAGAGGGCCAAATTGTCTGGGGCATTTGAAGGGGTTCCAGGAGGCAGTGAGGACCAGCATCACTTTTCCCCGCTGGCACCTTTGCTGTGGCAGCAAAAGCTGGACGTTTGTCTTTTTTGCTCCAGAGAGCGCCGAAAGTGAAAAAAGGTGCTTTTGCGGATAGAGTGCTCAGGAAAGCAGAGAGGGCCAAATTGTCTGGGGCATTTGAAGGGGTTCCAGGAGGCAGTGAGGACCAGCATCACTTTTCCCCGCTGGCACCTTTGCTGTGGCAGCAAAAGCTGGACGTTTGTCTTTTTTGCTCCAGACACGCCGAAAGTGAAAAAAGGTGCTTTTGCGGATAGAGTGCTCAGGAAAGCAGAGAGGGCGAAATTGTCTGGGGCATTTGAAGGGGTTCCAGGAGGCAGAGAGGTCCAGCACCACTTTTCCCCGCTGGCACTTTAGCTGTGGCAGCAAAAGCTGGACGTTTGTCTTTTTTGCTCCAGACACGCCGAAAGTGAAAAAAGGTGCTTTTGAGGATAGAGTGCGCAGGAAAGCAGAGAGCGCCAAATTGTCTGGGGCATTTGAAGGGGTTCCAGGAGGCAGTGAGGACCAGCATAACTTTTCCCCGCTGGCACCTTTGCTGTGGCAGCAAAAGCTGGACGTTTGTCTTTTTTGCTCCAGACAGCGCCGAAAGTGAAAAAAGGTGCTTTTGCGGATGGAGTCCTCAGGAAAGCAGAGAGGGCCAAATTGTCTGGGGCATTTGAAGGGGTTCCAGGAGGCAGTGAGGACCAGCATAACTTTTCCCCGCTGGCACCTTTGCTGTGGCAGCAAAAGCTGGACGTTTGTCTTTTTTGCTCCAGACACGCCGAAAGTGAAAAAAGGTGCTTTTGCGGATAGAGTCCTCAGGAAAGCAGAGAGGGCCAAATTGTCTGGGGCATTTGAAGGGGTTCCAGGAGGCAGTGTGGACCAGCATCACTTTTCCCCGCTGGCACCTTTGCTGTGGCAGCAAAAGCTGGACGTTTGTCTTTTTTGCTCCAGAGAGCGCCAAAAGTGAAAAAAGGTGCTTTTGCGGATAGAGTGCTCAGGAAAGCAGAGAGGGCGAAATTGTCTGGGGCATTTGAAGGGGTTCCAGGAGGCAGTGAGGACCAGCACCACTTTTCCCCGCTGGCACTTTAGCTGTGGCAGCAAAAGCTGGACGTTTGTCTTTTTTGCTCCAGACACGCCGAAAGTGAAAAAAGGTGCTTTTGAGGATAGAGTGCGCAGGAAAGCAGAGAGCGCCAAATTGTCTGGGGCATTTGAAGGGGTTCCAGGAGGCAGTGAGGACCAGCATCACTTTTCCCCGCTGGCACCTTTGCTGTGGCAGCAAAAGCTGGACGTTTGTCTTTTTTGCTCCAGACAGCGCCGAAAGTGAAAAAAGGTGCTTTTGCGGATGGAGTCCTCAGGAAAGCAGAGAGGGCCAAATTGTCTGGGGCATTTGAAGGGGTTCCAGGAGGCAGTGAGGACCAGCATCACTTTTCCCCGCTGGCACCTTTGCTGTGGCAGCAAAAGCTGGACGTTTGTCGTTTTTGCTCCAGAGAGTGCCGAAAGTGAAAAAAGGTGCTTTTGCGGATAGAGTGCTCAGGAAAGCAGAGAGGGCCAAATTGTCTGGGGCATTTGAAGGGGTTCCAGGAGGCAGTGAGGACCAGCATTACTTTTCCCCGCTGGCACCTTTGCTGTGGCAGCAAAAGCTGGACGTTTGTCTTTTTTGCTCCAGAGAGCGCCGAAAGTGAAAAAAGGTGCTTTTGCGGATAGAGTGCTCAGGAAAGCAGAGAGGGCCAAATTGTCTGGGGCATTTGAAGGGGTTCCAGGAGGCAGTGAGGACCAGCATCACTTTTCCCCGCTGGCACTTTAGCTGTGGCAGCAAAAGCTGGACGTTTGTCTTTTTTGCTCCAGAGAGTGCCGAAAGTGAAAAAAGGTGCTTTTGCGGATAGAGTCCTCAGGAAAGCAGAGAGGGCCTAATTGTCTGGGGCATTTGAAGGGGTTCCAGGAGGCAGTGAGGACCAGCATCACTTTTCCCCGCTGGCACCTTTGCTGTGGCAGCAAAAGCTGGACGTTTGTCTTTTTTGCTCCAGAGAGCGCCGAAAGTGAAAAAAGGTGCTTTTGCGGATGGAGTCCTCAGGAAAGCAGAGAGGGCCAAATTGTCTGGGGCATTTGAAGGGGTTCCAGGAGGCAGTGAGGACCAGCATCACTTTTCCCCGCTGGCACCTTTGCTGTGGCAGCAAAATCTGGAGCAAAAAAGACAAAACGTCCAGCTGTTTGCCTGCCACAGCCAAAGGTGCCAGCGGGAAAAGTAATGCTGGGTTCTCACTGCCTCCTGCGCTTAAACGGTTGCGCCCGGGTTTTCGCTTTCAGCAACCTCCCCGACAATTGGCCTCTCTGCTTTTCTGCGGACTCCATCCTCAAAAGCACTGGTTTCGCTTTTTTGCTCCAGAGAGCGCCGAAGTGAAAAAAGGTGCTTTTGCGGATAGAGTGCTCAGGAAAGCAGAGAGGGCCAAATTGTCTGGGGCATTTGAAGGGGTTCCAGGAGGCAGTGAGGACCAGCATCACTTTTCCCCGCTGGCACCTTTGCTGTGGCAGCAAAAGCTGGACGTTTGTCTTTTTTGCTCCAGACACGCCGAAAGTGAAAAAAGGTGCTTTTGCGGATAGAGTGCTCAGGAAAGCAGAGAGGGCGAAATTGTCTGGGGCATTTGAAGGGGTTCCAGGAGGCAGAGAGGTCCAGCACCACTTTTCCCCGCTGGCACTTTAGCTGTGGCAGCAAAAGCTGGACGTTTGTCTTTTTTGCTCCAGACACGCCGAAAGTGAAAAAAGGTGCTTTTGAGGATAGAGTGCGCAGGAAAGCAGAGAGCGCCAAATTGTCTGGGGCATTTGAAGGGGTTCCAGGAGGCAGTGAGGACCAGCATAACTTTTCCCCGCTGGCACCTTTGCTGTGGCAGCAAAAGCTGGACGTTTGTCTTTTTTGCTCCAGACAGCGCCGAAAGTGAAAAAAGGTGCTTTTGCGGATGGAGTCCTCAGGAAAGCAGAGAGGGCCAAATTGTCTGGGGCATTTGAAGGGGTTCCAGGAGGCAGTGAGGACCAGCATAACTTTTCCCCGCTGGCACCTTTGCTGTGGCAGCAAAAGCTGGACGTTTGTCTTTTTTGCTCCAGACACGCCGAAAGTGAAAAAAGGTGCTTTTGCGGATAGAGTCCTCAGGAAAGCAGAGAGGGCCAAATTGTCTGGGGCATTTGAAGGGGTTCCAGGAGGCAGTGTGGACCAGCATCACTTTTCCCCGCTGGCACCTTTGCTGTGGCAGCAAAAGCTGGACGTTTGTCTTTTTTGCTCCAGAGAGCGCCAAAAGTGAAAAAAGGTGCTTTTGCGGATAGAGTGCTCAGGGAAGCAGAGAGGGCGAAATTGTCTGGGGCATTTGAAGGGGTTCCAGGAGGCAGAGAGGTCCAGCACCACTTTTCCCCGCTGGCACTTTAGCTGTGGCAGCAAAAGCTGGACGTTTGTCTTTTTTGCTCCAGACACGCCGAAAGTGAAAAAAGGTGCTTTTGAGGATAGAGTGCGCAGGAAAGCAGAGAGCGCCAAATTGTCTGGGGCATTTGAAGGGGTTCCAGGAGGCAGTGAGGACCAGCATCACTTTTCCCCGCTGGCACCTTTGCTGTGGCAGCAAAAGCTGGACGTTTGTCTTTTTTGCTCCAGACAGCGCCGAAAGTGAAAAAAGGTGCTTTTGCGGATGGAGTCCTCAGGAAAGCAGAGAGGGCCAAATTGTCTGGGGCATTTGAAGGGGTTCCAGGAGGCAGTGAGGACCAGCATCACTTTTCCCCGCTGGCACCTTTGCTGTGGCAGCAAAAGCTGGACGTTTGTCGTTTTTGCTCCAGAGAGTGCCGAAAGTGAAAAAAGGTGCTTTTGCGGATAGAGTGCTCAGGAAAGCAGAGAGGGCCAAATTGTCTGGGGCATTTGAAGGGGTTCCAGGAGGCAGTGAGGACCAGCATTACTTTTCCCCGCTGGCACCTTTGCTGTGGCAGCAAAAGCTGGACGTTTGTCTTTTTTGCTCCAGAGAGCGCCGAAAGTGAAAAAAGGTGCTTTTGCGGATAGAGTGCTCAGGAAAGCAGAGAGGGCCAAATTGTCTGGGGCATTTGAAGGGGTTCCAGGAGGCAGTGAGGACCAGCATCACTTTTCCCCGCTGGCACTTTAGCTGTGGCAGCAAAAGCTGGACGTTTGTCTTTTTTGCTCCAGAGAGTGCCGAAAGTGAAAAAAGGTGCTTTTGCGGATAGAGTCCTCAGGAAAGCAGAGAGGGCCTAATTGTCTGGGGCATTTGAAGGGGTTCCAGGAGGCAGTGAGGACCAGCATCACTTTTCCCCGCTGGCACCTTTGCTGTGGCAGCAAAAGCTGGACGTTTGTCTTTTTTGCTCCAGAGAGCGCCGAAAGTGAAAAAAGGTGCTTTTGCGGATGGAGTCCTCAGGAAAGCAGAGAGGGCCAAATTGTCTGGGGCATTTGAAGGGGTTCCAGGAGGCAGTGAGGACCAGCATCACTTTTCCCCGCTGGCACCTTTGCTGTGGCAGCAAAATCTGGACGTTTGTCTTTTTTGCTCCAGAGAGCGCCGAAAGTGAAAAAAGGTGCTTTTGAGGATAGAGTCCTCAGGAAAGCAGAGAGGGCCAAATTGTATGGGGCATTTAAAGGGGTTCCAGGAGGCAGTGAGGACCAGCATAACTTTTCCCCGCTGGCACCTTTGCTGTGGCAGCAAAAGCTGGACGTTTGTCTTTTTTGCTCCAGAGAGCGCCGAAAGTGAAAAAAGGTGCTTTTGCGGATGGAGTCCTCAGGAAAGCAGAGAGGGCCAAATTGTCTGGGGCATTTGAAGGGGTTCCAGGAGGCAGTGAGGACCAGCATCACTTTTCCCCGCTGGCACCTTTGCTGTGGCAGCAAAAGCTGGACGTTTGTCTTTTTTGCTCCAGACAGCGCCGAATGTGAAAAAAGGTGCTTTTGCGGATAGAGTGCTCAGGAAAGCAGAGAGGGCCAAATTGTCTGGGGCATTTGAAGGGGTTCCAGGAGGCAGTGAGGACCAGCATCACTTTTCCCCGCTGGCACCTTTGCTGTGGCAGCAAAAGCTGGACGTTTGTCTTTTTTGCTCCAGAGAGCGCCGAAAGTGAAAAAAGGTGCTTTTGCGGATAGAGTGCTCAGGAAAGCAGAGAGGGCCAAATTGTCTGGGGCATTTGAAGGGGTTCCAGGAGGCAGTGAGGACCAGCATCACTTTTCCCCGCTGGCACTTTAGCTGTGGCAGCAAAAGCTGGACGTTTGTCTTTTTTGCTCCAGACACGCCGAAAGTGAAAAAAGGTGCTTTTGCGGATAGAGTGCTCAGGAAAGCAGAGAGGGCGAAATTGTCTGGGGCATTTGAAGGGGTTCCAGGAGGCAGTGAGGTCCAGCACCACTTTTCCCCGCTGGCACTTTAGCTGTGGCAGCAAAAGCTGGACGTTTGTCTTTTTTGCTCCAGACACGCCGAAAGTGAAAAAAGGTGCTTTTGAGGATAGAGTGCGCAGGAAAGCAGAGAGCGCCAAATTGTATGGGGCATTTGAAGGGGTTCCAGGAGGCAGTGAGGACCAGCATCACTTTTCCCCGCTGGCACCTTTGCTGTGGCAGCAAAAGCTGGACGTTTGTCTTTTTTGCTCCAGACAGCGCCGAATGTGAAAAAAGGTGCTTTTGCGGATGGAGTCCTCAGGAAAGCAGAGAGGGCCAAATTGTCTGGGGCATTTGAAGGGGTTCCAGGAGGCAGTGAGGACCAGCATCACTTTTCCCCGCTGGCACCTTTGCTGTGGCAGCAAAAGCTGGACGTTTGTCGTTTTTGCTCCAGAGAGTGCCGAAAGTGAAAAAAGGTGCTTTTGCGGATAGAGTGCTCAGGAAAGCAGAGAGGGCCAAATTGTCTGGGGCATTTGAAGGGGTTCCAGGAGGCAGTTAGGACCAGCATTACTTTTCCCCGCTGGCACTTTAGCTGTGGCAGCAAAAGCTGGACGTTTGTCTTTTTTGCTCCAAAGAGCGCCGAAAGTGAAAAAAGGTGCTTTTGAGGATAGAGTGCGCAGGAAAGCAGAGAGGGCCAAACTGTATGGGGCATTTAAAGGGGTTCCAGGAGGCAGTGAGGACCAGCATCACTTTTCCCCGCTGGCACCTTTGCTGTGGCAGCAAAAGCTGGACGTTTGTCTTTTTTGCTCCAGACAGCGCCGAAAGTGAAAAAAGGTGCTTTTGAGGATAGAGTGCTCAGGAAAGCAGAGAGGGCCAAATTGTCTGGGGCATTTGAAGGGGTTCCAGGAGGCAGTGAGGACCAGCATAACTTTTCCCCGCTGGCACCTTTGCTGTGGCAGCAAAAGCTGGACGTTTGTCTTTTTTGCTCCAGACAGCGCCGAATGTGAAAAAAGGTGCTTTTGCGGATAGAGTGCTCAGGAAAGCAGAGAGGGCCAAATTGTCTGGGGCATTTGAAGGGGTTCCAGGAGGCAGTGAGGACCAGCATCACTTTTCCCCGCTGGCACCTTTGCTGTGGCAGCAAAAGCTGGACGTTTGTCTTTTTTGCTCCAGAGAGCGCCGAAAGTGAAAAAAGGTGCTTTTGCGGATAGAGTGCTCAGGAAAGCAGAGAGGGCCAAATTGTCTGGGGCATTTGAAGGGGTTCCAGGAGGCAGTGAGGACCAGCATCACTTTTCCCCGCTGGCACTTTAGCTGTGGCAGCAAAAGCTGGACGTTTGTCTTTTTTGCTCCAGACACGCCGAAAGTGAAAAAAGGTGCTTTTGCGGATAGAGTGCTCAGGAAAGCAGAGAGGGCGAAATTGTCTGGGGCATTTGAAGGGGTTCCAGGAGGCAGTGAGGTCCAGCACCACTTTTCCCCGCTGGCACTTTAGCTGTGGCAGCAAAAGCTGGACGTTTGTCTTTTTTGCTCCAGACACGCCGAAAGTGAAAAAAGGTGCTTTTGAGGATAGAGTGCGCAGGAAAGCAGAGAGCGCCAAATTGTATGGGGCATTTGA
This sequence comes from Vanellus vanellus, assembly GCF_965231255.1. Lineage (NCBI taxonomy): Eukaryota > Metazoa > Chordata > Aves > Charadriiformes > Charadriidae > Vanellus > Vanellus vanellus. Next base: position 9,213 of record NW_028127648.1, on the reverse strand, counting down.
AGGGGTTCCAGGAGGCAGTGAGGACCAGCATCACTTTTCCCCGCTGGCACCTTTGCTGTGGCAGCAAAAGCTGGACGTTTGTCTTTTTTGCTCCAGACAGCGCCGAATGTGAAAAAAGGTGCTTTTGCGGATGGAGTCCTCAGGAAAGCAGAGAGGGCCAAATTGTCTGGGGCATTTGAAGGGGTTCCAGGAGGCAGTGAGGACCAGCATCACTTTTCCCCGCTGGCACCTTTGCTGTGGCAGCAAAAGCTGGACGTTTGTCGTTTTTGCTCCAGAGAGTGCCGAAAGTGAAAAAAGGTGCTTTTGCGGATAGAGTGCTCAGGAAAGCAGAGAGGGCCAAATTGTCTGGGGCATTTGAAGGGGTTCCAGGAGGCAGTGAGGACCAGCATTACTTTTCCCCGCTGGCACTTTAGCTGTGGCAGCAAAAGCTGGACGTTTGTCTTTTTTGCTCCAAAGAGCGCCGAAAGTGAAAAAAGGTGCTTTTGAGGATAGAGTGCGCAGGAAAGCAGAGAGGGCCAAACTGTATGGGGCATTTAAAGGGGTTCCAGGAGGCAGTGAGGACCAGCATCACTTTTCCCCGCTGGCACCTTTGCTGTGGCAGCAAAAGCTGGACGTTTGTCTTTTTTGCTCCAGACAGCGCCGAAAGTGAAAAAAGGTGCTTTTGAGGATAGAGTGCTCAGGAAAGCAGAGAGGGCCAAATTGTCTGGGGCATTTGAAGGGGTTCCAGGAGGCAGTGAGGACCAGCATCACTTTTCCCCGCTGGCACCTTTGCTGTGGCAGCAAAAGCTGGACGTTTGTCGTTTTTGCTCCAGAGAGTGCCGAAAGTGAAAAAAGGTGCTTTTGCCGATAGAGTGCTCAGGAAAGCAGAGAGGGCCAAATTGTCTGGGGCATTTGAAGGGGTTCCAGGAGGCAGTGAGGACCAGCATTACTTTTCCCCGCTGGCACCTTTGCTGTGGCAGCAAAAGCTGGACGTTTGTCTTTTTTGCTCCAGAGAGCGCCGAAAGTGAAAAAAGGTGCTTTTGAGGATAGAGTGCTCAGGAAAGCAGAGAGGGCCAAATTGTCTGGGGCATTTGAAGGGGTTCCAGGAGGCAGTGAGGACCAGCATCACTTTTCCCCGCTGGCACTTTAGCTGTGGCAGCAAAATCTGGACGTTTGTCTTTTTTGCTCCAGACACGCCGAAAGTGAAAAAAGGTGCTTTTGCGGATAGAGTGCTCAGGAAAGCAGAGAGGGCCAAATTGTCTGGGGCATTTGAAGGGGTTCCAGGAGGCAGTGAGGACCAGCATCACTTTTCCCCGCTGGCACCTTTGCTGTGGCAGCAAAAGCTGGACGTTTGTCTTTTTTGCTCCAGAGAGCGCCGAAAGTGAAAAAAGGTGCTTTTGCGGATAGAGTGCTCAGGAAAGCAGAGAGGGCCAAATTGTCTGGGGCATTTGAAGGGGTTCCAGGAGGCAGTGAGGACCAGCATCACTTTTCCCCGCTGGCACCTTTGCTGTGGCAGCAAAAGCTGGACGTTTGTCTTTTTTGCTCCAGAGAGCGCCGAAAGTGAAAAAAGGTGCTTTTGCGGATAGAGTGCTCAGGAAAGCAGAGAGGGCCAAATTGTCTGGGGCATTTGAAGGGGTTCCAGGAGGCAGTGAGGTCCAGCACCACTTTTCCCCGCTGGCACTTTAGCTGTGGCAGCAAAAGCTGGACGTTTGTCTTTTTTGCTCCAGACACGCCGAAAGTGAAAAAAGGTGCTTTTGAGGATAGAGTGCGCAGGAAAGCAGAGAGCGCCAAATTGTATGGGGCATTTGAAGGGGTTCCAGGAGGCAGTGAGGACCAGCATCACTTTTCCCCGCTGGCACCTTTGCTGTGGCAGCAAAAGCTGGACGTTTGTCGTTTTTGCTCCAGAGAGTGCCGAAAGTGAAAAAAGGTGCTTTTGCGGATAGAGTGCTCAGGAAAGCAGAGAGGGCCAAATTGTCTGGGGCATTTGAAGGGGTTCCAGGAGGCAGTGAGGACCAGCATTACTTTTCCCCGCTGGCACCTTTGCTGTGGCAGCAAAAGCTGGACGTTTGTCTTTTTTGCTCCAGAGAGCGCCGAAAGTGAAAAAAGGTGCTTTTGAGGATAGAGTCCTCAGGAAAGCAGAGAGGGCCAAATTGTCTGGGGCATTTGAAGGGGTTCCAGGAGGCAGTGAGGACCAGCATCACTTTTCCCCGCTGGCACCTTTGCTGTGGCAGCAAAAGCTGGACGTTTGTCTTTTTTGCTCCAGAGAGCGCCGAAAGTGAAAAAAGGTGCTTTTGCGGATAGAGTGCTCAGGAAAGCAGAGAGGGCCAAATTGTCTGGGGCATTTGAAGGGGTTCCAGGAGGCAGTGAGGACCAGCATCACTTTTCCCCGCTGGCACTTTAGCTGTGGCAGCAAAATCTGGACGTTTGTCTTTTTTGCTCCAGACACGCCGAAAGTGAAAAAAGGTGCTTTTGCGGATAGAGTGCTCAGGAAAGCAGAGAGGGCCAAATTGTCTGGGGCATTTGAAGGGGTTCCAGGAGGCAGTGAGGACCAGCATCACTTTTCCCCGCTGGCACCTTTGCTGTGGCAGCAAAAGCTGGACGTTTGTCTTTTTTGCTCCAGAGAGCGCCGAAAGTGAAAAAAGGTGCTTTTGCGGATAGAGTGCTCAGGAAAGCAGAGAGGGCCAAATTGTCTGGGGCATTTGAAGGGGTTCCAGGAGGCAGTGAGGACCAGCATCACTTTTCCCCGCTGGCACCTTTGCTGTGGCAGCAAAAGCTGGACGTTTGTCTTTTTTGCTCCAGAGAGCGCCGAAAGTGAAAAAAGGTGCTTTTGCGGATAGAGTGCTCAGGAAAGCAGAGAGGGCGAAATTGTCTGGGGCATTTGAAGGGGTTCCAGGAGGCAGTGAGGTCCAGCACCACTTTTCCCCGCTGGCACTTTAGCTGTGGCAGCAAAAGCTGGACGTTTGTCTTTTTTGCTCCAGACACGCCGAAAGTGAAAAAAGGTGCTTTTGAGGATAGAGTGCGCAGGAAAGCAGAGAGCGCCAAATTGTATGGGGCATTTGAAGGGGTTCCAGGAGGCAGTGAGGACCAGCATCACTTTTCCCCGCTGGCACCTTTGCTGTGGCAGCAAAAGCTGGACGTTTGTCTTTTTTGCTCCAGACAGCGCCGAATGTGAAAAAAGGTGCTTTTGCGGATGGAGTCCTCAGGAAAGCAGAGAGGGCCAAATTGTCTGGGGCATTTGAAGGGGTTCCAGGAGGCAGTGAGGACCAGCATCACTTTTCCCCGCTGGCACCTTTGCTGTGGCAGCAAAAGCTGGACGTTTGTCGTTTTTGCTCCAGAGAGTGCCGAAAGTGAAAAAAGGTGCTTTTGCGGATAGAGTGCTCAGGAAAGCAGAGAGGGCCAAATTGTCTGGGGCATTTGAAGGGGTTCCAGGAGGCAGTTAGGACCAGCATTACTTTTCCCCGCTGGCACTTTAGCTGTGGCAGCAAAAGCTGGACGTTTGTCTTTTTTGCTCCAAAGAGCGCCGAAAGTGAAAAAAGGTGCTTTTGAGGATAGAGTGCGCAGGAAAGCAGAGAGGGCCAAACTGTATGGGGCATTTAAAGGGGTTCCAGGAGGCAGTGAGGACCAGCATCACTTTTCCCCGCTGGCACCTTTGCTGTGGCAGCAAAAGCTGGACGTTGGTCTTTTTTGCTCCAGACAGCGCCGAAAGTGAAAAAAGGTGCTTTTGAGGATAGAGTCCTCAGGAAAGCAGAGAGGGCCAAATTGTCTGGGGCATTTGAAGGGGTTCCAGGAGGCAGTGAGGACCAGCATCACTTTTCCCCGCTGGCACTTTAGCTGTGGCAGCAAAATCTGGACGTTTGTCTTTTTTGCTCCAGACAGCGCCGAAAGTGAAAAAAGGTGCTTTTGAGGATAGAGTGCGTAGGAAAGCAGAGAGGGCCAAACTGTATGCGGCATTTAAAGGGGTTCCAGGAGGCAGTGAGGACCAGCATCACTTTTCCCCGCTGGCACCTTTGCTGTGGCAGCAAAAGCTGGACGTTTGTCTTTTTTGCTCCAGACACGCCGAAAGTGAAAAAAGGTGCTTTTGCGGATAGAGTCCTCAGGAAAGCAGAGAGGGCCAAATTGTCTGGGGCATTTGAAGGGGTTCCAGGAGGCAGTGTGGACCAGCATCACTTTTCCCCGCTGGCACCTTTGCTGTGGCAGCAAAAGCTGGACGTTTGTCTTTTTTGCTCCAGAGAGCGCCGAAAGTGAAAAAAGGTTCTTTTGAGGATAGAGTCCTCAGGAAAGCAGAGAGGGCCAAATTGTCTGGGGCATTTGAAGGGGTTCCAGGAGGCAGTGAGGACCAGCATCATTTTTCCCCGCTGGCACTTTAGCTGTGGCAGCAAAATCTGGACGTTTGTCTTTTTTGCTCCAGAGAGCGCCGAAAGTGAAAAAAGGTGCTTTTGCGGATAGAGTGCTCAGGAAAGCAGAGAGGGCCAAATTGTCTGGGGCGTTTGAAGGGGTTCCAGGAGGCAGTGAGGTCCAGCACCACTTTTCCCCGCTGGCACTTTAGCTGTGGCAGCAAAAGCTGGACGTTTGTCTTTTTTGCTCCAGAGAGCGCCAAAAGTGAAAAAAGGTGCTTTTGCGGATGGAGTCCTCAGGAAAGCAGAGAGGGCCAAATTGTCTGGGGCATTTGAAGGGGTTCCAGGAGGCAGTGAGGACCAGCATCACTTTTCCCCGCTGGCACCTTTGCTGTGGCAGCAAAAGCTGGACGTTTGTCTTTTTTGCTCCAGACAGCGCCGAAAGTGAAAAAAGGTGCTTTTGAGGATAGAGTGCTCAGGAAAGCAGAGAGGGCCAAATTGTCTGGGGCATTTGAAGGGGTTCCAGGAGGCAGTGAGGACCAGCATCACTTTTCCCCGCTGGCACTTTAGCTGTGGCAGCAAAAGCTGGACGTTTGTCTTTTTTGCTCCAGAGAGTGCCGAAAGTGAAAAAAGGTGCTTTTGCGGATAGAGTGCTCAGGAAAGCAGAGAGGGACAAATTGTCTGGGGCATTTGAAGGGGTTCCAGGAGGCAGTGAGGACCAGCATCACTTTTCCCCGCTGGCACCTTTGCTGTGGCAGCAAAAGCTGGACGTTTGTCTTTTTTGCTCCATACAGCGCCGAATGTGAAAAAAGGTGCTTTTGCGGATAGAGTGCTCAGGAAAGCAGAGAGGGCCAAATTGTCTGGGGCATTTGAAGGGGTTCCAGGAGGCAGTTAGGACCAGCATTACTTTTCCCCGCTGGCACTTTAGCTGTGGCAGCAAAAGCTGGACGTTTGTCTTTTTTGCTCCAAAGAGCGCCGAAAGTGAAAATAGGTGCTTTTGAGAATAGAGTGCGCAGGAAAGCAGAGAGGGCCAAACTGTATGGGGCATTTAAAGGGGTTCCAGGAGGCAGTGAGGACCAGCATCACTTTTCCCCGCTGGCACCTTTGCTGTGGCAGCAAAAGCTGGACGTTTGTCTTTTTTGCTCCAGACAGCGCCGAAAGTGAAAAAAGGTGCTTTTGAGGATAGAGTGCTCAGGAAAGCAGAGAGGGCCAAATTGTCTGGGGCATTTGAAGGGGTTCCAGGAGGCAGTGAGGACCAGCATCACTTTTCCCCGCTGGCACCTTTGCTGTGGCAGCAAAAGCTGGACGTTTGTCGTTTTTGCTCCAGAGAGTGCCGAAAGTGAAAAAAGGTGCTTTTGCGGATAGAGTGCTCAGGAAAGCAGAGAGGGCCAAATTGTCTGGGGCATTTGAAGGGGTTCCAGGAGGCAGTGAGGACCAGCATTACTTTTCCCCGCTGGCACCTTTGCTGTGGCAGCAAAAGCTGGACGTTTGTCTTTTTTGCTCCAGAGAGCGCCGAAAGTGAAAAAAGGTGCTTTTGAGGATAGAGTGCTCAGGAAAGCAGAGAGGGCCAAATTGTCTGGGGCATTTGAAGGGGTTCCAGGAGGCAGTGAGGACCAGCATCACTTTTCCCCGCTGGCACTTTAGCTGTGGCAGCAAAATCTGGACGTTTGTCTTTTTTGCTCCAGACACGCCGAAAGTGAAAAAAGGTGCTTTTGCGGATAGAGTGCTCAGGAAAGCAGAGAGGGCCAAATTGTCTGGGGCATTTGAAGGGGTTCCAGGAGGCAGTGAGGACCAGCATCACTTTTCCCCGCTGGCACCTTTGCTGTGGCAGCAAAAGCTGGACGTTTGTCTTTTTTGCTCCAGAGAGCGCCGAAAGTGAAAAAAGGTGCTTTTGCGGATAGAGTGCTCAGGAAAGCAGAGAGGGCCAAATTGTCTGGGGCATTTGAAGGGGTTCCAGGAGGCAGTGAGGACCAGCATCACTTTTCCCCGCTGGCACCTTTGCTGTGGCAGCAAAAGCTGGACGTTTGTCTTTTTTGCTCCAGAGAGCGCCGAAAGTGAAAAAAGGTGCTTTTGCGGATAGAGTGCTCAGGAAAGCAGAGAGGGCGAAATTGTCTGGGGCATTTGAAGGGGTTCCAGGAGGCAGTGAGGTCCAGCACCACTTTTCCCCGCTGGCACTTTAGCTGTGGCAGCAAAAGCTGGACGTTTGTCTTTTTTGCTCCAGACACGCCGAAAGTGAAAAAAGGTGCTTTTGAGGATAGAGTGCGCAGGAAAGCAGAGAGCGCCAAATTGTATGGGGCATTTGAAGGGGTTCCAGGAGGCAGTGAGGACCAGCATCACTTTTCCCCGCTGGCACCTTTGCTGTGGCAGCAAAAGCTGGACGTTTGTCGTTTTTGCTCCAGAGAGTGCCGAAAGTGAAAAAAGGTGCTTTTGCGGATAGAGTGCTCAGGAAAGCAGAGAGGGCCAAATTGTCTGGGGCATTTGAAGGGGTTCCAGGAGGCAGTGAGGACCAGCATTACTTTTCCCCGCTGGCACCTTTGCTGTGGCAGCAAAAGCTGGACGTTTGTCTTTTTTGCTCCAGAGAGCGCCGAAAGTGAAAAAAGGTGCTTTTGAGGATAGAGTCCTCAGGAAAGCAGAGAGGGCCAAATTGTCTGGGCATTTGAAGGGGTTCCAGGAGGCAGTGAGGACCAGCATCACTTTTCCCCGCTGGCACCTTTGCTGTGGCAGCAAAAGCTGGACGTTTGTCTTTTTTGCTCCAGAGAGCGCCGAAAGTGAAAAAAGTGCTTTTGCGGATAGAGTGCTCAGGAAAGCAGAGAGGGCCAAATTGTCTGGGGCATTTGAAGGGGTTCCAGGAGGCAGTGAGGACCAGCATCACTTTTCCCCGCTGGCACTTTAGCTGTGGCAGCAAAATCTGGACGTTTGTCTTTTTTGCTCCAGACACGCCGAAAGTGAAAAAAGGTGCTTTTGCGGATAGAGTGCTCAGGAAAGCAGAGAGGGCCAAATTGTCTGGGGCATTTGAAGGGGTTCCAGGAGGCAGTGAGGACCAGCATCACTTTTCCCCGCTGGCACCTTTGCTGTGGCAGCAAAAGCTGGACGTTTGTCTTTTTTGCTCCAGAGAGCGCCGAAAGTGAAAAAAGGTGCTTTTGCGGATAGAGTGCTCAGGAAAGCAGAGAGGGCCAAATTGTCTGGGGCATTTGAAGGGGTTCCAGGAGGCAGTGAGGACCAGCATCACTTTCCCCGCTGGCACCTTTGCTGTGGCAGCAAAAGCTGGACGTTTGTCTTTTTTGCTCCAGAGAGCGCCGAAAGTGAAAAAAGGTGCTTTTGCGGATAGAGTGCTCAGGAAAAGCAGAGAGGGGAAATTGTCTGGGGCATTTGAAGGGGTTCCAGGAGGCAGTGAGGTCCAGCACCACTTTTCCCGCTGGCACTTTAGCTGTGGCAGCAAAAGCTGGACGTTTGTCCTTTTTTGCTCCAGACACGCCGAAAGTGAAAAAAGGTGCTTTTGAGGATAGAGTGCGCAGGAAAGCAGAGAGCGCCAAATTGTATGGGGCATTTGAAGGGGTTCCAGGAGGCAGTGAGGACCAGCATCACTTTTCCCCGCTGGCACCTTTGCTGTGGCAGCAAAAGCTGGACGTTTGTCTTTTTTGCTCCAGACAGCGCCGAATGTGAAAAAAGGTGCTTTTGCGGATGGAGTCCTCAGGAAAGCAGAGAGGGCCAAATTGTCTGGGGCATTTGAAGGGGTTCCAGGAGGCAGTGAGGACCAGCATCACTTTTCCCCGCTGGCACCTTTGCTGTGGCAGCAAAAGCTGGACGTTTGTCGTTTTTGCTCCAGAGAGTGCCGAAAGTGAAAAAAGGTGCTTTTGCGGATAGAGTGCTCAGGAAAGCAGAGAGGGCCAAATTGTCTGGGGCATTTGAAGGGGTTCCAGGAGGCAGTTAGGACCAGCATTACTTTTCCCCGCTGGCACTTTAGCTGTGGCAGCAAAAGCTGGACGTTTTGTCTTTTTTGCCTCCAAAGAGCGCCGAAAGTGAAAAAAGGTGCTTTTGAGGATAGAGTGCGCAGGAAAGCAGAGAGGGCCAAACTGTATGGGGCATTTAAAGGGGTTCCAGGAGGCAGTGAGGACCAGCATCACTTTTCCCCGCTGGCACCTTTGCTGTGGCAGCAAAAGCTGGACGTTGGTCTTTTTTGCTCCAGACAGCGCCGAAAGTGAAAAAAGGTGCTTTTGAGGATAGAGTCCTCAGGAAAGCAGAGAGGGCCAAATTGTCTGGGGCATTTGAAGGGGTTCCAGGAGGCAGTGAGGACCAGCATCACTTTTCCCCGCTGGCACTTTAGCTGTGGCAGCAAAATCTGGACGTTTGTCTTTTTTGCTCCAGACAGCGCCGAAAGTGAAAAAAGGTGCTTTTGAGGATAGAGTGCGTAGGAAAGCAGAGAGGGCCAAACTGTATGCGGCATTTAAAGGGGGTTCCAGGAGGCAGTGAGGACCAGCATCACTTTTCCCCGCTGGCACCTTTGCTGTGGCAGCAAAAGCTGGACGTTTGTCTTTTTTGCTCCAGACACGCCGAAAGTGAAAAAAGGTGCTTTTGCGGATAGAGTCCTCAGGAAAGCAGAGAGGGCCAAATTGTCTGGGGCATTTGAAGGGGTTCCAGGAGGCAGTGTGGACCAGCATCACTTTTCCCCGCTGGCACCTTTGCTGTGGCAGCAAAAGCTGGACGTTTGTCTTTTTTGCTCCAGAGAGCGCCGAAAGTGAAAAAAGGTTCTTTTGAGGATAGAGTCCTCAGGAAAGCAGAGAGGGCCAAATTGTCTGGGGCATTTGAAGGGGTTCCAGGAGGCAGTGAGGACCAGCATCATTTTTCCCCGCTGGCACTTTAGCTGTGGCAGCAAAATCTGGACGTTTGTCTTTTTTGCTCC
>NW_028127649.1:0-6000 GCF_965231255.1 Vanellus vanellus | reverse complement strand
GGGGGAAGGGCGCGGCCGCCCCCCCCCCCCGTCACTCACCTGAGCCGCCCCCACGCGGCGCCGCGACCCCCGAACCCGGTCCCGCTTCATCCGCGCCCCCCCCCGCCGCCCGCCCCAAAAAACCCCGGTCTGGGGGCAAAAAAGATTAAAAAAATACATCCCAGGGCAGAAAAGGGAGCCACGCGCTACGTCACCCGCGCCCCGATTGGCTCCCCGCCGTCACGTGGCGCCCCCGCGGCTCCCACGGCCCCATTCATCCCCCCCCCCGCCTCTTCCCGGCGGGGGCCGCGCGGCTCCGCGGGGTCCTAGTGCCGACCCCGCGGGGGGCCTCGGCGGCGCGCATGCGCGCTGCGCGTCTGCTGCAGCGGTGCGGCGGGTGCGGTGCGGGGGCGCGGGGAGGGGGCACCCACGGGGGACCGTGGCCGTGGGGTGGGGGTGGGGCCCACGGGGGTGCGGGGCAGTGCGAGGGGTGGGGGGGCACAGCTGGTATGTGTGGGGGCGTCAGGTATGGTGGGAGGTTCTGGAGGGGGGCGGACACCCACCGGATTTTTTTGGGGGGGTGGGGGTGGGGGGGTGATTGCAGCAGCGCCCCGCACCCACTCGTGGGGTGCGCGGCGTGGTGGGGGGTGCGGGGCTGGCAGCGGGGGCAAGGTGGGGCGGGGGGTGCAGGGCAGGCTGCGGTGAGGGTGCTGGGGGGGGGGCAGTGGGGGCTGCACTGGGGGGCAGTGGGTGCTGCACTGGGGGGCGGGGCAAAGGGATGGGGCTGCACTGGGCGCAGGACACGCAGAGATGGGGTGCACAGTGCTGCTCTGGGTGCAGGGCATGTAGGAATAGGGGTGCAGTGGGTGCAGGGCACGAATGGGGGTGCAGTGGGTGCATGGCACGCAGGGATGGGGTGCACGGTGCTGCACTGGGTGCAGGGCGTGCAGGAATAGGGGTGCAGTGGGTGCATGGCACAAGAATGGGGGTGCAGTGGGTGCAGGACATGCAGGAATAGGGGTGCAGTGGGTCCAGGGCACAAGAATGGAGGTGCAGTGGGTGCAGGGCACGCAGGGCGGGGGTGCACTGGGTGCAGGGCACAGGAATGGGGGTGCAGTGGGTGCAGGGCATGCAGGAATAGGGGTGCAGTGGGTGCAGGGCACACAGCCATGGGGTGCACTGGGTGCGCGTACGCAGAGATGGGGGTGCAGTGGGTGCAGGGCACGCAGGGCGGGGGTGCAGGGTGCTGCGCTGGGTGCAGGGCACAAAGGGATAGGGGTGCAGCGGGTGCAGGACCTGCAGGAATAGGGGTGCAGTGGGTGCAGGGCACAGGAATAGGGGTGCAGTGGGTGCAGGGCACAGGAATGGGGGTGCAGTGGGTGCAGGGCATGCAGGAATAGGGGTGCAGTGGGTACAGCACCCAGCCATGGGGCGCACTGGGTGCGCTGTACGTAGAGATGGGGATGCAGTGGGTGCAGGGCACGCAGGGAGGGGGTGCACGGTGCTGCGCTGTGTGCAGTACACAGGAATGGGGGTGCAGGGCACACAGCCATGGGGTGCAGTGGGTGCATGGCACAAGAATGGGGGTGCAGTGGGTGCAGGGCATGCAGGGCGGGGGTGCAGGGTGCTGCGCTGAGTGCAGGGCACAGAGGCATAGGGGTGTAGTGAGTGCAGTGCACAGAGGGATGGGGGTGCAGTGGGTGCATGGCACGCAGGGATGGGGTGCACGGTGCTGCGCTGGGTGCAGGGCATGCAGGGATGAGGGTGCAGTGGGTGCATGGCACGCAGGGATGGGGGTGCAGTGGGTACAGCACCCAGCCATGGGGTGCACTGGGTGCGCTGTACGTAGAGATGGGGGTGCAGTGGGTGCAGGGCACGCAGGGAGGGGGTGCAGGGTGGTGTGCTGGGTGCAGGGCACAGAGGGATAGGGGTGCAGTGGGTGCAGGACATGCAGGAATAGGGGTGCAGTGGGTGCAGGGCACAGGAATGGGGGTGCAGTGGGTGCAGGGCATGCAGGGATGAGGGTGCAGTGGGTGCATGGCACGCAGGGATGGGGGTGCAGTGGGTACAGCACCCAGCCATGGGGTGCACTGGGTGCGCTGTACGCAGAGATGGGGGTGCAGTGGGTGCAGGGCACGCAGGGAGGGGGTGCAGGGTGGTGTGCTGGGTGCAGGGCACAGAGGGATAGGGGTGCAGTGGGTGCAGGACATGCAGGAATAGGGGTGCAGTGGGTGCAGGGCACAGGAATGGGGGTGCAGTGGGTGCAGGGCATGCAGGAATGGGGGTGCACTGGGTGCAGGACATGCAGGAATAGGGGTGCAGGGCACACAGCCATGGGCTGCACTGGGTGCACTGTACGCAGAGGTGGGGGTGCAGTGGGTGCAGGGCACGCAGGGAGGGGGTGCAGGGTGCTGCGCTGGGTGCAGGGCACAGAGGGATAGGGGTGCAGCGGGTGCAGGACATGCAGGAATAGGGGTGCAGTGGGTGCAGGGCACAGGAATAGGGGTGCAGTGGGTACAGCACCCAGCCATGGGGTGCACTGGGTGCGCTGTACGCAGAGATGGGGGTGCAGTGGGTGCAGGGCACGCAGGGCGGGGGTGCAGGGTGCTGCGCTGGGTGCAGGGCACAGAGGGATAGGGGTGCAGTGGGTGCAGGACATGCAGGAATAGGGGTGCAGGGCACACAGCCATGGGCTGCACTGGGTGCACTGTACGCAGAGGTGGGGGTGCAGTGGGTGCAGGGCACAGGAATAGGGGTGCAGTGGGTACAGCACCCAGCCATGGGGTGCACTGGGTGCGCTGTACGCAGAGATGGGGGTGCAGTGGGTGCAGGGCACGCAGGGAGGGGGTGCAGGGTGCTACGTTGGGTGCAGGGCATGCAGGAATAGGGGTGCAGTGGGTGCAGGGCACAGAGGGATAGGGGTGCAGTGGGTGCAGGGCACAGGAATAGGGGTGCAGTGGGTGCAGGGCACGCAGGGAGGGGGTGCACGGTGCTGCGCTGGGTGCAGTGCACAGAGGGATAGGGGTGCAGCGGGTGCAGGACATGCAGGAATAGGGGTGCAGTGGGTGCAGGGCACAGGAATGGGGGTGCAGTGGGTGCAGGGCATGCAGGGATGAGGGTGCAGTGGGTGCAGGACATGCAGGGATGGGGGTGCAGTGGGTACAGCACCCAGCCATGCCTGCACTGGGTGCGCTGTACACAGAGATGGGGGTGCAGTGGGTGCAGGGCACGCAGGGAGGGGGTGCAGGGTGGTGTGCTGGGTGCAGGGCACAGAGGGATAGGGGTGCAGCGGGTGCAGGACCTGCAGGAATAGGGGTGCAGTGGGTGCAGGACATGCAGGAATAGGGGTGCAGTGGGTGCAGGGCACACAGCCATGGGGTGCACTGGGTGCGCTGTACGCAGAGATGGGGGTGCAGTGGGTGCAGGGCACGCAGGGCGGGGGTGCAGGGTGCTGCGCTGGGTGCCGCTCACAGGAACGGCGGTGCCACGGGGGGTGTGTGTGTGTGTGTGTGTGGCACACAACCACGGGGCGCACGCTGTTCCACGGGGTGCAGTACCCGGGAAGGGTGGGGGTGCGCGGGGTGCAGCGCGCAGGGGAGCAGGGGGTTCCGACTGGGTGCGATGCATGCAGGGGTTGGGGTCCGCGGCGTTGCGCCGGCTGCAGCGCACCCGCCGGAGGGGTGCTGGGTGCTTGCAGCGGATGCAGCCCATGCAGTGGATGCAGTGAATGCAGTACATGCGCCGCGTGCAGCGCCGGCGGCGGGGCGCTGCAGCCGGCAGGGTTGCGCCGTGTGCCGTCACCGCGTCCCCCGCCGACCCCTGCAGCAGCAGCACCCACTGGGGGTGGGGGGGGGGACGACGCACGACCCACGCCGGGGGTGTCCCCTAATTAATACAGTTACTAATTGTGCCGCCGCGTCGCCGCGCTAACGACCCCCAGCGACGCCAACCGCCACGCCGGGAGTTGGGGGTACCCCGGGGTGGGGGGAGAGAGAGAGGGGGAGGGGGGGGTCCCATCCCCGTGGCGGTGGGTGGGTGACGGTGGGGAGTGGGGGGCGCCCTGCCCCACGGCGGGACGCGTGGGTCTGGCGCTGTCACAGCCAGCGGGCGCCGCGCGAGGACCTTCTTCCCGGCAACGGGTGACGGGAGGCCGCGGGGCCTGGCCATTGGTGCCACGGCGGTGGCGGCCGCGGCACCCACGGCGGTACCGGGTGCCGGTGGCGGAGCGATGGGTGCTGCGGGCGGGAGCCGGGTGCTGGTGGCCGGGCTGCTCTGGGTGGCACTGGTCACCGCTGTCACCGACGGTAGGAGGTCACGAGGCGGTGGCGCCCCTGGGGTGGGTGCGGGGGGCACGCGCGGGTGCAAGGGGGCACGCACGGCTGCGAGTGTGAGCCAGGGGGTGCGCGCGCGTGCAAGGGGTGCGCGGTTTAGCACGAGTGTCTGCAGCGCGTGCGCAGAGCACACGCGTGCGGACAGGCCGGGCGTTGCGGGTCCCTGCCGTGGGTTTGCACACGCGGCCTGGGGCCACCGCAGGGCACGCGTGTGCGTCGCACGGGCAGAGGGAGCGCACGCGTGTGCGGAGTGTGCACGTGCCTGGAATGCACACGTATGTGCGCGTGCAGAACACGTGTGCGCCCAGAGCGTGTGCGCGCCCCTGGGGCCACGCGCAGTGTGTGCGTGTGCACGCCATGTGCGCGTGCAGTGTGGTGTGCGCGGGCACTGTGTGTGCAGGCGAAGCGTGCGTGTCCGTGCACACGCTATGCACGCACGGTGACGCAGGGAGTGTGTGTGTGCGGGCAGCATGTGGGTGCACATGAAACGAGCCCGCGTGCCCAGAGCGGGTGTGCACACGCGGTGCGTGTGCATGTGTCACGCGGCCGTGTGCCAGCGCTGTGTGTGCACACGCCATGAGCGTGACTCAGAGCACGCCTGCGCTCTGGCTGTGAGGATGCGTGCAGAGTGTGTCCCCGCCGAGCGCACGTGTGCACGTGCAGCGTGCGCAAGCACCGCGTGTTGTGCGTGTGTCGCACATCTGCGTGCCAGCGCTGTGTGCGCACACACCGTGAGTGTGACTCGGAGCTGTGTGTGCACACGCCGTGAGCGTGTGCGGGCGCAGCGCGTGTCCTTGCACTGTGTGTGCACATGCAACGCGTCTGCATGCATCATGTTCACCTGCGTGAGCGCGTGTGCATGCAGCGTGCCCACGTGCCGCGTGTCTACGTGCCAGCCCTGTGCGGGCGCACGCCACCGGTGTGACTCAGAGCGCACGCGTGTCCTTGCCGCCGGCGTGTGCCCACGTGGCCCTCACCCGCTGCCCACCGTGCGGCCGCGCACTCCTGCCCGCGCCCCTGCCCACACCGCGTCCTGCCCGCAGAGCCGCCGGCGCACACGCTGGCCGAGGTGCTCTTCTGCCAGCCGGCCATGCCCTCCCTGGGGCTGGCGTTGGCCTTCGACGCCGACCAACTCTTCTGGTTCGACTTCCCCCGCTCCCGCTGGACCCCCCGGTTGCCCGACCTCCCCCCGTGGCCCCCCGCCCTGGAGCCCCCCGCCGAGCTCCTCCTCGACGCCACGCTCTGCCAGGACCTGCGCCGCGGACTCACCGAGGTGGCCAGCGGTAAACTGCCGGAGTCGAAGGGTAGGTGACGTGGTGGGTATTGTCTTCCCCGGTCCCGCCCGCCATGGGCCACCATCGTTCCTTCCAGGTGGTCCTCCGTAACCTCCTCCTCTCTCAGTTCTGTGGAGTTGATGGATGGAGCGTTGGGTGGGTGAGGAATGGGGCGGATGGTGGTGTCCAGAGAGCTGTGGTCAATGGCTCAACATAGGAGTGGTGTCCCTCAGGGGTCCGTACTGGGACCAGTACTGTTCCATGTCCTCATCGAGGACGTGTGCCACCATCATCCCTTTGACACGGTCCTCCGCAACATCCTCCTCTCTCAGTTCCATGGAGTTGATGGATGGAGTGTTGGGTGGGTGAGGAATGGGGCGGATGGTGGTGTCCAGAGAGCTGTGGTCAATGGCTCA
>NW_028127650.1:0-10719 GCF_965231255.1 Vanellus vanellus | reverse complement strand
CCCTCTCCGGTACCGGCTCGCCTTCTCCCCTGCCCCCCGCTGGTCCCGGCGCTCCCGCCCGTCCCGGTACCGGCCTTTCCCCGCCCCCTCGCCCCGGTGCCGGTACCTTGGGGGCCGGGCTCGGCCATGGCGGCGGCCCCTCGGCGGGGTCGGGCCCCGGTTCCCTCCGTCGCTCCCGTCCGGTGCCGCCTCGCTCCGCGCCGCCCCGGCCCCGCCCCGCCCCGCCCCCACCCCGCGGCGCCCCGCCCCCACAGGCACAGCGCATGCGCGAACCACGCCCCCAGCCCCCGCTTCTGGCGCGGGGCACGATGGGAATTGTAGTCCCGCCCCTCCGCCCGCCCCCCGCACAAAGGCAGCCCGAAGCGGCGGCTCCGTCGCGTTTATTGAGGCCGCGGGACCGCGGGGAGGGCCGGGGGGGGGCGGCGGGGGGGGGTCGGGGGCCGCTCAGGCCCCGTAGACGCTCTCGTCGCTGTAAGCGATGTACAGGAAGAAATCCTCCTCGTGGTGCTCCTGGGGGGGTCGGGGGGGGGCGTCAGGGGGGTGCAGACACAGACGCCCCAAAACCGGTACAACCACATAACCCCCCCGCACGGGCACCCCCGGGACCCCCCCCCCAGCTTGTGGGGTGCCCCATTCCCCTCCCCACTCCCCCAGGTCCCGTCCGCCCCCCCCTTCCATGACATGACACCTCCCCCACCGGGCAACTCCAGGGACTCCCCCGAGCTTGTGGGGTGCCTCTCTCTCCCCCTCAGCCCCGCATGACCCCCCCCCACACACACTGGGCATCCCAAGGACCCCTCTGAGCTTGTGCGGTGCTTTGTCACCCCCCCAGCCCCACAGATCCCCCTGCAGCCCCCCATGGGGCCTCCCAGGAACACCCCCCCCCGAGCTTCTGGGGTGCCCCGATCCCCCCCAGCCTCACATGACCCCCCCCCCCCTCCGACCTTGTGGGGTGCCTTGTGTCCCCCCCCCACCCCCACGGGGACCCCACCCGAGCTTCTGGGGTGCCCAACTCCCCCCCACCCTCTCCTACCCCACTCTACCCCCTCCCCCTTCCCATCCTCCGGTTCTCCCCCCACCTCCGGACCTCCCCCCGGCCCCGTGTGTCCCCCCCACCTGGTAGAGCTGCCCCATGGTGGCGCTGGTGGGGGGGATGACGTTGTTGACGAAGAAGAAGAGCGCGTCCTCCGCCCGGAGGTGGATCCGTTTCCGGATCAGGAAGTAAAACTGCCCCACTGGGGGGGGGGGGCACAGTGAGGGGGGGGCCAGGGGACCCCCTCCACCTCCATTCCCCCCCCCCCCTCCCCCCTGTCGCCCCCCCAACCTGTCAGGTCCGAGGGCACCAGGTATTTCTTCTTGTCCAGGTCCCCAATCCGGGCCTTCGGCGCCTTCTCCACGATCACCTGCAGGAAGGGGGGGCGGTGGGTGCGGGGACCCCCCAGAACGTGTGGGGGGGGGGGAGATGGGTGCGGGGACCCCCAAGTGTGGTGGTGGGGGAGATGGGTGCAGAGATCCCCCGGAATTAGAGGAAAGGGGGGGCGGCCCCCACAGGGCCCCCTCGGGTCAGCGATGGGGGGAGAGGGAGTGTGAGAGGGGGGTCCGGGGGGGTGTTCCACTTTAGAGGGGGCTCCCCGGTATGGGGGGGCTCAAGAAGGCCCCCAGGAAAAGGGGGGGAGGGAAGCGTAGGGTGCGCCTCGGAGCGGGGGGGTCCCCATGCGGTTCCAGGGGTCCCCCGGGGGCTCCAGGGTGCCCCGAGAGGTGGTCCCGAAGGTCTCGGGGGGGATCCGAGGGGTTGTCAGGCGGTTCCGGGGGATCCCAGAGGTCCCCGGGGGGTTTCCCGGAGGGTCCCCCCAGAGGTGTCGTGTACCGTCCCGCCCCCCCCCCCCCCCTCACCGGGACGCGGTCCGGGTACTTCTTGCGGATCTTCTCGCCCTCGCAGCGGCGTTTCTCGAACGGGTGCTCCTCCTTGTACAGGAACTTCATGGCCGGGCCGGGACCGGGACCGGGACCGGGTCCGGGACCGGGAGGTGCGCGCGCGGCGGAGGGATACGGCCCCGCCCCCACCGCCGCCACGCAATCGGCGTAGCGCCCCGCCGCGGAAGGGAACGACAGCGCCTGCGCGCTCGGCGTAGCAGCCGCGGAGGTGGCGTAGCGCATGCGCAGCCCGCGCACCCCTCCCCGTCCGCCGTATTCCTCCCCCCACCCCCCCACGCGTGGGTACGGGAACGGCGCACGGCCCCGCCCCGCCCCCGGTAACGGCGGTTGCGCAGCGGGTGGGGCCGGTAAAGGGAGGGGGCGGGGAGAGAACGGGGGGCGGGAACCGGTAGGACCCGGGCGGTGGCGGCGCGGAGGGATCCGCGGCGGTGCTGCGGTCCGTCATGTGACTGACGTCACCGCACGGCCGCTGGGGGGGGTGGGGGGGTGGCGGTGTGCGCTGAGTCACGTGGCGGGCGGGGTCGCGAGGTAAACAGTGGCACCACGTGACCGCCGGCGGCGAAGCGGAGGCGTGGCCAGAGGGAGGGGGCGGAGCCACCGCTGGGACGCGGACGGAACCACGGGGGGGGCGGGGGGGGGGCGTGGAACGACGACGCAGACGGAACCACCACGTGTGGGTGGGGGACAAAGGGACCCATGGAGGACCCCGGGGGGGTCCAGAGGTCCGGGGGAGCCCCCCCAGGGGGTCACAGGGTTGGGGGGGAACACCCCAGAGCACAGAGAGGGCGGAGACGCCGGCAGGTGGGACCCAGGTCTTTTAAAAACAAGAGGGCGGGGCCGGCAACGCCCATCTGTCTGTCCATCTGTCCGTCCGGGGTGGGGGGCGGCCCCTGTGCCCCCCCACCCCCCCCCAGCACGTGGCTCCACGTTTTGCCCCCCCTCGCCCCGAGGGGTGAAGCTCCAATGTCGTGTGTGTGTCCCCCACACACACCGGGGCGCAGAGTCCATCCCTCGTGGGGGGTCCCCACAGCGCTGTCACTGTCCCTCGTGGGGGGGGACACACACCCCGTGGCGTTGGCTCTGTCCCTCGCTGGGGGGGTCCCCGTGCCGGCAGAGGGTGTGACGGTGACAAGGCGGGGACGGGGCTGCTGTCACCACAGCCGGTGCTGGTGCAGATTGCGGCTCAGGACGGAGCGGACATCGGCTGTGAATCTACGGGGGGGGACAGGGACGGGGGGACAGGGTGAGACCCCAAAACAGCTCTCTGCCACCCCCCCAAACCAGCCAGGACCCCAACACTGGGATGCTCGGGGCCCCATAGCCCACTGTCCACCCCTCCAAGGACACCTCCCACACCCCACTCTGCCCCCCCAGACCATGTTCTGCCCTCCCCGTGACCCCACTGTGCCCCCCGTCACTGCTCTGCCCCCCCACACCCTCAGGGACATCCCTGGGCTCTATTGTGCCCCCCGATCATGCTATGCTCCCACCTGGACACCGTCTAGTCCTCCCTGCGGCCCCCCAGTCCCTGTTCTGGCCTCCCAGGACAGCCCCCACACTCCACAGTGCCCCCCCAGATTGCACTCTGCCCCTTAGGGCACTCCCTAGATGCTGCTGTGTCCCCCAGGGCACCCCCCAGTGCCTGCTGTGTCCATCAGGGACTCCCCTGGGCTCCACTGTGCCCCCCGGGACACCACCTAGGCCTCCCTGTGGCCACCCCAGACCCTTTTCTGCCCCCACCAGGACACCCTCCGTGCTCTGCAGTGCCCCCCCAGATCCCAGTCTGCTCCTTCGGACATCCCCCAGACCACACTGTGCCCCTCCTGGGAAGCCGTCAGACCCTTCTGTATCCTCCCCAACCCAACTCTGCCCCTTTGGACACTCCCTGGACCCTGCTGTGTCCCCCAAGACACCCCCCTCAGACCCCACTGTGTCCCCAGGACACCCCCAGACTCCGCTGTGTCCCCAGGACACCCCCAGACCCCACCGCGTCCCCCCTCAGTCTCACCTCAAGGCATCCAGCATGGGCAGCAGGTTGAGCAGGGCCGTGTCGCTGGGGTCGCTGAACCAGGACTTGATGGGGATGGCGTTATCTGAGGGCAGAGGGGGGGCGGGTGAGGGGCTGGGGGGGCCCTGGGGAGGTCCCCGGTACCGGGGCGGGCCATACCTGGGTGGCTGCGGTAGGCGCCGGGGGAGTTGTCGAGGATGACGATGCTGGAGAGGTCGTTGTGCACCACCGACAGGTCCTTGATGTAACTGCCCAGCTCGAGCGTGCAGTGCTGGGGGCGGGGCCAGGGGTCAGCCCCACCCCCTCGTCTGGCCACGCCCACCCAGCACACAAGGCTCCGCCCACACAGTGCCCATAACCCAGAGGGCAGCACTGCCCCGGCTGCTCTGGCCCCGCCCCGGCTGCTCTGGCCCCGCCCCCTGCCACAGTGGCTCCACCCACCAGGTAGCCCCACCCAGCCCTGTTAGCCCCACCCCATTTATGGCTCCACCCACTAGGCCATTCCCACCCCAGGGCTCCCCCCACCACCACCCTAACTCCACCCACCCTGTGGGCCACACCCTGTGGGTCTGGAACTGGGGCCACGCCCACTGGTGCTTGGCCACACCCCCTTCCACTTAGCACTGCCAGTGGAAGCCCACTCAAGCCCTGCCCCCACCAAAACCCCACCCCTTCTACCCAAGCCCCACCCCCACACTCAAGCCCCGCCCCCACATGCAAACCCTCCCTGCCCTCAAGCCCCACCCACAGAGCTCAAGCCCCACCTCCACACTCAAGCCCCACCCCCTCACACCCAAGCTGACCTCAAGCCCCACCCACAGCACTCAAGCCCCACCCCCTCCCCAGTTCCCCATGTCCCCGGTAAGCCCCGCCCCTCCACAACCAAGCCCCGCCCCCGGCCCCGCCCACCTGCCGGTAGTAGCGGCGGTTGAGGATGCTGCGGTTGTTGTCCAGCTTGTCGGCCACGGCGCAGCCGTAGATCTCCATGCTGGCCGTGAACACCACCAGCTCGTACCACTGGCTCACCTGGGGGCAGGGGGCGAGGGGGGGGGTCAGCGCCGGGATTTGGGGGGATTCGGAGGTTCCCTGGGGCTGGGGGTGGCACTCACTCACCACCTCCAGGAAGAAATCCACGTGGGGCCGCTTGTGCACAAAGAACCGGACGGGGTGTTTGTCAATGACGACCTGGGGAGGGGGAGGTGGTGTTTGGGGGTGTCAGGGGGACCCTGACACTCCCAGGACCCCCCCACTTCGGGCACCAGGAGCCTCAGCTGCACCTCAGTGCCTGGGACCCCCCCAAATTCTGCCACGGGACCCCCGCTTTCTGCCCCCAGCACCCCAAACTCTGCCCCTGAGGACCCCACTGCCTCAGGCACCAGCAGCCTCAGCTCCACCCCAGCGCATGGGGACCCCCAAATTCTGCCCTGTGATGCCCATGTTCTGCCCCCAGCAACCCAAGCTTTTCCCCCTCACACCCCCAAACTCTGGCCCCAGGAACCCCAGGTTCTTCCCCTGGGACCCGTAAACTCTGCCCCGGCACCCCCAAACTCTTTGCCTGAGAACCCCCAGGTTCTTCCCCTGGGAAACCCACAGCCTCAGGCTCCAGCAGCACCTGGGGACCCCCAAACTCTGCCCCTGGAACCCCCACGTTCTGCCCCCAGCACCCCCAAACTCTTTCCCTGGGAAATCCCAGGTTCTGCCCCCAGCACCCCCAAACTTTGCCCTCTGCCCCCCCCAGGTTCTGCCTCCCACCCCTGGGCCCCCCCCCAACCTTGAGGATGAAGTCCGGGGGGGTCCCCGGGCGCACGGTGGGCCGCAGCACGCCGTCGTGGTGGGAGTGGATCAGGGTCTCGTCCAGGTCCAACACCAGGATCTTCCTCTTCACCTGGTCTGGGGGGGCAAAGGGGGGTCAGGGGTCTCCCCACACTCAGGGGAGTTCCCACCGCCCCCTCCGAGTCCCAACACATCACATCTCTCTCCCTCCTTCTCAGAGCTCCCCCAAATTCAGGGCTGTCCCTGCATGGCCCCACAGTCCCCTCTCCGTTTAGGGGTTCCCCCGTCCCGCCTCCCCCCCTTTGGGGGTTCCCCCCACCCATGGCGGGGGTGGGCCCCCCCCGGACTTACTGAGGCGGTTGCGGGAGACGGGGGAGAGGGGCAGAACGTCGTATCGCACCGTCTGGTACTGGATCACCTGTCGGGACAGAGGTGGGGGCTGTCGCGACCAGGGGGACCCCCAAAATGGTGGCGGGGGGACACCCCTGAACCTGAACCCCTCGTCCCGCCCCGTGGGGGAGGGCGGCGGGGCTAAAACGGGGCATCCCGCCCCCAAACGCCCAAAATAGAACCCAGACGTCCAGGCCCCCCCCCCCCCCCGTCACTGTGTCCTGGCAGTGTCCCCTCTGCCGTCACCGCCGGGCACCGAGCCCCGGGGGGGGACACCGTGTGTGTCCCCGTTCCCCCCCCGCGCTAAATTAAACCTCTCACCTGCTGCCCCTCATCAGCGCCCCCCCCGCACCCCGCACCCCCCGCCCGGACATCTGCGTCCCCCCTCCCGCACCCCCAAACCCCCCACGATGGACCCGGGGGGGGCTTGGCCCACGGGTCGCCCGGTGTGTCGCCGGTTTGGGGACGTGGAGGAGCCCCCGGAGCCCCGCCCCCCCGCCGGGTGAGGACCCCCCCCCCAAACCGGAGGGACGCGGGGGGATTCGGTGAAGAAACCGAGACATGGACAGAGCCCCCCACCCCCCAACCAGCCGCAGAAGAAGCGGGACCCCCACAGCCGGGCCTGGCCCCTCCCAAAGTCCCGGTACAGCCGGTGCCCGCCCCCCACGCCCCCTTTCCCGCTGCCGGTACTCACGGTGCGGCCCCCCGCTCCCGGTACTCACAGTGCGGACCTGGCGGCGCAGCATGTAGAGCAGGAAGCTCCAGAGTTTAGTGGCGAAGGCCACGAAGGTGCGGAGCCCCAACAGGCACTGAGTCCGCATCATCCCGGCACCGGCACCGGTACCTGCCCCGGTTCCGGCCCCGCCGCCGCCTCCCCCCGCCCGGCCCAGCTCCGCCAGCTTCGCTCCCCCCGCGCCGGGGGCGGCGGCGGCCCCAGCCCCGGGCCGGCCACGGGACCCCCGGCCCCGCTTTGGCCGCCGGCCCGGGGGAGGTGGTTCCGGTGGTATCGGCGGCCCCGGAGGCTCGGAGAAAGGGGCGGCGGCGGCGGCTTCGGAGGAGCGGGAGAGGCGGTCCCGGGGAAGGGCCCGCGGCGGTCCCCGGCCGCGGCGGGTCGCTCGAGCTCGGCCGTTACCGGCGGGCGCCCCGGGCCGCCGCCATCGCGCTCCCGCCCGGCCCCTCCCGCCTCTCTCGCCGCCGCCGGGGTCACTTCCGGCCGAGCACTTCCGGGGCGCGGGCGCGGCGCCAAGGCCGGGCGCGAGGCGAGAGGGGGCGGCGCGCCTGCGCGGCCACTGGGGGGTGTGGCCTTTCACGAAGAGGGAGTGGTCTAAACAAGGGGGCGCGGCCTCCAGGGATGAAGGGGCGTGGTGAATGGGGCGGGGAAAGCACTGGGGCGTGGCCATTGGGGGCGTAGTCGTGGTTATTTCGATGTAAAATAGGAGGCGTGGCCTCTGGGGGCGTGGCCTCCCCTTTCCAGCATCACCCCGGGTCCCTCATTCCCCCCTCCCCGTAATCGGGGTCCCCCACCCACCCCAACACGGAGGTCCCACGCGTCCGGGCCCCCTCCCACCCCCCAAATTGGGGTGTGCCCCCCCCCCACAGGGGACTCTCCCTGCGACCACAGGTGGGTGGGGGGAGATGCCACATCTTTATTGGGGTCCCCACATACAGTGAAACCCCCCCCAGTCTTTGTGTAGGTCCTACAAAATCCCCCCCCGGGGGGGGGGTCCTGGGGCGGGGGGGGGAGGGGTGTCAAACATCCAGGTCGTCATCGGGGTCCTCCTCCTCAGGGGGGTCCGGGTCGCAGACAATGGTTCCGGGTGTCTGGAGGAGGGTCGACCTCCTGTTTGACGGGGGGGGGTGTGGGGGTGGGTGGTGTGTGTTACTGGGGACACTGGTCCTAACTGGGAGGGAGACTGGGCTGCCCCCTGCCCCCAACACTCACCTGGGGGGGCTGAGCTGGTACGGGGGGGGAACAGCTGCCCGTGCTGCCCGCTCGGCCGCCGACAGCCGCAGGCGGAAGGTGAGGGGGTGGGGGACCCCAAAATCCCCAGAGGACGCAGTCTTGTGGGGGTCCCCCTCCTCCTCCAGCACGGGGGGGGGTGCCCCCCCCAGGGAGCGCAGGGACCCGTCGGGCAGAAGGGTGAAACTCTCGTCCTGGGGAGGGGAAGGATTTGGAGGGGGGGAAGGGGACGGGATGGGGGGCACCCCGAATTGCCCCCCCCCCCCATTCACCCACCTTCCTCCTGACCCCCCCTTTGCGGGGGCAGCTGAGTACGCTGACGAGTCGGGGGGTGCCGGGGGGCCCCCCCAGGGTGAGCTGGGTGCTGGCCATGGCCCCCAGCGCCCGCAGCAGCCCGGGGGGGTGCAGGTCCTCGTGCAGCAGCGCCAGCAGGCGGGAGGGGGGCCCTTGGTGGGGGGGAGGTGGGTGTTGGGGGGATGGGGGGGACAAACCCCCACCTGGGGCAGCGCCCCCCACACCCCAACCCCGTGGGCACCCTGTGGGTTTCCCCCCCCGGCACCCCAAACCCCAATTGGGGGGAGCTGTACCCCAAACCCTTGGGGACCCCACCCCGCCAATCTGGGGGGGCCCCCCATGCCCCAAACTCATGGGGATTCTCGTGTTTCCCCCCCCCAATCTGGGGGAACAGCAAACACCCCTGTGTTAGCCCCCCCCCAAGCCCTATTTGGCAGGGGGGGCCTGTACCCCAACCCCACGAGAACCCCAATGTGTGGCACCCCCCGAGTCTGCCCCCCCCGGACCCCAAGGGGACCCCAAATTGCTGACCGGAGCTGGGCCCCCCCCCCAGCAGAGCCCCCAGGGCCTGGCAGAGGCGGGGGGGGGGCACGCGCAGCAGCAGCCAACTGAGCGAGTCCAGCACCAGCGTCAGGGGCCCCCCCGGGGGGAGACCCCCCCCCAGCAGCCCCCCGACATCCGCTGCCCGCAGCAGCTCAGCCTCCGGCTCCGTCCAGCCCAGGGGGTCCCGGAAGCCATCGCGGTACAGGAGCCTGCGGGGGAGCAAGGGGGGTCAGGGGGGGCCAGAGGGGTCAGGGAGGGTCGGGAGGAGCTATGGGGGTCCATAGGTGCCCCTGGGGGGGTGGTTGGGGGGGCCACAGGGGTCCTACGGGGGTCCAGAGGGGATCTATGGGGGACCATAGGTGCCTCTGAGGGGGCTATGGGGGGGCTATGGGGGACTGGGGGGGTTCTATGGGCGTGCATAGGTGCCTCTGGGGGTCCTGAGAGGGTTATGGGGGGCCACAGGATGGGGGGGATGGGGGGGCCCTGGGGAGGTCGGGGGGGGTCCATAGGGCGCCCATGGGGGGCTGGGGGGGGCTATAGGGGGGTCGTGCTCACCGCTGCCTCACGGTGGGGCTCAGCCCAACCTCGAAGCGCTCCCGGGGGACGTCGAAGAGGAGGACGAGGACGCGCTCGGCCCTGGGGGGGGTGTCAGTGAGGGGGGGGCGGTGTTAACGCCCCATCCCCCCCCCTCAGCCCCCCCGGCCCCCCCGAAGCCCCCCACCTCTGCACGGCGGCGGTGACGAAGGCCCGGAGGAGACTGCGGCCCTCACAGGCGGCGCTGTCTGGGGGCGACACGGGTGAGACCCACACTTGGCCCCACGGCACCCCACAGCCCCTCCCCCCCCCAGCACCCCAAAACCAGCCCCAGGGCACCCCATAGCCCCCCCAAATCAGCCCCACAGCCCCCCCCAAACCACCCCAGCCCCCAAATCAGCCCCGCAGCCCCCCTCCCGAGCCGCACAGCCCCCCAACAACAGCCCCCCAGGACCCCACACCCAGCCCCAGGGCACCCCACAGCCCCCCAGATCATCCCCACAGCCCCCCCCGTCAGCCCCGCACACACACACCCCGGAGCCCCCCCGGCCCCCCAAACAGCCCCAGGACACCCCACAGCCCCCCCGACTCCCCCCACCCCGCACGAGGATCAGCCCCTCCGCGCCGCCCGCCACCAGCGCCTCCAGCATCGCCCGCCCGGCGCCTCCCGATGACGTCACCGTACGGCGTCGGGCGCCGCCATGGCCGGACGGGCGCCGGTCGGTGACGCCACCGTACGGAAACGGGAGCCGCCATGTTGGGCCTGCGCGTTTCTGGGGGGGGCACATGACCCTTTGCGGGGGACACGACCCTTTAGGGGGGTGTCGAGGAACCGGACTCGCCCAGAAAAGGTTTAAAACACACACAAAAAAATTTATTGCGTACAAAACTACTTGTGAGACCCCCAAAACCCCTACCCGGCGGGGGGGGGGGGGGGCACCCCAAAACTTGGGGAGCGGCCAACACCGACCTGGGGGGGCTCCCTGCCCCCTAAGTGGGGAGGCGGGTACACCACAAGGGTCCTCAGAGTGCCCCCCCCCCCCCGACCCCCCCCCCAGGCTTACAGCAGTGCTCAGGGCTTGGGGGGGGTCCCATAGCGGTGGGGGGAGGGGGTTCAGCGTGGGGGGTGTCCCCATAATGGGGGGAGGCTCGGGAGGGTGGGGGTCCCCCTCAGACGTACTCGCTGCCGGGGGGCCGGGTGCCGGGGGCTTTGCCGCGGGGGTAGGCCCGACCGCGGGGCCCCCCCCTGGGGCAGGAGCAGGCCAACATGGACCCCCCCAGC
>NW_028127651.1:0-110834 GCF_965231255.1 Vanellus vanellus | reverse complement strand
GCTGATTTCCCGTCTGTGCTTATTCCGTCTGTGCTGATTCTGTTTCTTCAGAGTCCATCTGGCCCTGATTCACTATGCGCTGATTACTTCTGTTCTGATTCCATCTGCTCGGATATCGTCTTTGCTGATTCTATCTTTGCTGAGTCCCTCTCTTCTGATTCCGTATATTCTGATACTATCTGCGCTGGTGCAATCTTTTCTGGTTCAGTCAGTGCTGATTCTGTATGCGCTGATTCCGTCTGTTCTGATTCAGTATATTTTGATTCTTTCTGTGCTGATTCCCTCTTCACTGATTCCATCTGTTCTGATTCCATCTGCGCTGATTCCATGTGCTCTGATTCCCTGTGCACTGATTACGTCTTTTTTGATTTCGTCTGTTCTGATTCCGTGTGAGCTGATTCATTTTGTTCTAATTCTGTCTGCGCGGATTCCACAAAAATTGATTCCATCTGCGCTGATCCCGTCTGTTCTGATTCCGTCTGTTCTGATTCCGTCTGTGCTCATTCCAACTGCGCTGATTACGTCTCCGCTCATTCCGTCTCCGCTGATTACCACTCCGCTTCTTACGTCTGCACTCATTCTGTCTGTTCTGATTCCATCTGTTTCTATTCCGTCTGTGCTGATTCCATCTGTTCTGAGTCTGTCTGCGATGATTCTGTCTGCGCTGATTCCATCTGTGCAGATTCTGTCTGTTTTCAGTCCGTCTGTGCTGATTCCCTCTGCGCTGATTCCTTCTGTGCTGATTCCGTCTGCGCTGATTCCCTCTATGATGATTCCATCTGTCCTGATTCGTCTGCGCTGATTCCTTTAGCCCTGATTCTTTCTCTGATGATTCCAACTGCGCTGATTCCATGTCCACTGATGCTGTCTGTTCTGAGTCCGTCTCCACTGATTCCCTCCGCGCTGCTTCCAACTGCACTGTTTCCATCTGTGATGATTCTGTCTGTTCTGAGTCCGTCTGCGCTGATTCCCTCTGCGCTGATTACTTCTGTTTGATTCCATCTTCTTGGATTCCATCTTTGCTGATTCTATCTTTGCTGAGTCCCTCTGTTCTGATTCCATCTATTCTGATTCCATCTGCGCAGATGCAATGTGTTCTGATTCAGTCAGTGCTAATTCTGTCTGTGCTGATTGTGTATGCGCTGATTCCATCTCTTCTGATTCCATCTGTTTTGATTCTGTCTGTGCTGATTCCCTCTTCACTGATTCCATCTGTTCTTTTTCCATCTGCGCTTATTCCATCTGCGCTGATTCCGTCTCAGGTCATTCGGTCTGTGGTGATTCCCTCTGCGGTTATTACGTCTACACTGATTCTGTCTGTTCTGATTCCTTCTGCCCTCATTCCAACTGCGCTGATTCCATCTGTGCTGATTCTGTCTGTTGATTCCATTTGCGCTGATTCCTTCTGCCCTCATTCACCTTGCGCTGATTCCATCTGCACTTATTCCGTCTCCGCTCATTCCTTCTTCTGAGATTCTCTCTGTGCTTATTATGTCTGCGCTGATTCCATCCGTTCTGATTCCATCTGTGCTGATTCATCTGTGCTGATTTCGTCTGTGCTGATTCCGTGGTTTCTGATTCCTTTAGTGCTGCTTCGTCTGGTCTGATTCCTCTGCGCTCATTCCATCTGTTCTGATTCCCTCTGCGCTGATTCTGTCTGTGCTGATTCCCTGTGCACTGATTCCGATTGCACTGAGTTCGTCTGTGCTGATTCCCTCTGTGCTGATTCTTTCTGCGCTGATTCCATCTACGCTGATTACGTATGTGCGAATTCCGTCTCTGCTGATTCCGTCTGTTCTGATTCCATCTGCGCTGATTTTGGTTTTGCTCATTCCATCTGTGGTTATTCCGTCTGCGCTCATTCCATCTGCACTGATTCCCTCTGCGCTTATTATGTCTGCACTGATTCTGTCTATTCTGATTGCATCTGCGCTGATTCTATCCATTCTGATTCTGTCTGTGCTGATTTTGTGTTCTGATCCTGTTTGTGTTGATTCCCTCTGTGCTGATTCTGTCTTTGCTGATTCCGTTTGCGCTGACTTCGTCTGCGCTTATTCTTTTTGCGCTGATTCCGTTTACTGATTCCATTCGCTGATTCCATCTGCGCTGATGCCCTCTGCGCTGATTCTGTCTGTGTTGATTCCATTTGCGCTGATTCCGTCTGCTCTTATACCATCTGTGATGATTCTGTCTATTATGACTCCATAAGTGCTGATTCCAATTGTTCTCATTCTGTCTTTGATGATTGCGTCTGTTCTGATTCCCTCTGCGCTGATTCCATCTGCGCTGATTCTGACTGCGCTGATTCCATCTCTTCTCACTGTGATGATTTTGACTGCAATGATTCCATCTGCACTGTTTCCATCTGTGCTGATTCTCTCTGCCATGATTCCATTTGAGCAGTCTGTCTACCATGATTCCTTCTGAGCTGATTCCATTTGCGCTGACTCCATCTGTTCTGTTTCCGTCTATTCCGATTCCGTCTCTGCGGATTTGTCTGTGTTAATTCCCTTTGTGCTGATTCCCTCTGTTCTGACTTCCTTTGTGCTGATTGCTTCTACGCCGATTCACTCTGTACTGATTCCGTCTGTGCTGATTCCCTCTGCGCTGACTACATCTGCTCGGATTTTCTCTTTGCTGATTCTATCTGTGCTGATATCCTCTGTTCTGATTCCGTCCGCTCGGATTCCGTCTTTGGTGATTCTTTCTGTGCTGAGTTCCTCTCTTCTGATTCCGTCTATTCTGATCCTGTCTGCACTGATGCAATCTTTTCTAGTTCAGTCAGTGCTGATTCTGTTGTGCTGATTTTGTATGCGCTCATTCCGTCTGTTCTGAGTTCGTCTGTTTTGATTCTGTCTGTGGTGATTTCCTGTTCTCTGATTCCGTCTGTTTTGATTCTGTCTGTGCTGATTCCCTTTTCACTGATTCCATCTGTTCTGATTTCATCTGCACTGATTCTGTGTGCGCTGATTCTCTGTGCACTGATTCCATCTTTTTTGATTTCGTCTGTTCTGATTCTGTGTGAGCTGATTTCTTTTGTTCTAATTCCGTCTGTGCGGATTCCACAAAAATTGATTCCATCTGCATTGATTGTGTCTGTTCTGGTTCCGTCTGTTCTGATTTCACTTGCGCTGATTCTCTCTGCGCTCATTCCAACTCCGCTGATTCCGTCTCTGCTCACTGCATCTGCGCTGATTCCCTTTGCGGTCCTTACGTCTGCACTGATTCCGTCCGTTCCGATTCCTTCTGTACTGATTCGTCTGTGCTGATTCTGTCTGAGCTGATTCCGTCTGCAATGATTCCATCTGTGGTGATTCTGTCTCTTCTGAGTTCATATGCGCTGATTCCCTCTCTGCTGATTCCGTCTGTCCTGATTCGTCTGTGCTGATTCTGTCTGCGCTGATTCCATCTGCACTGATTCTGTCTGTTCTGAGTCCATCTCTGCTGATTCCCTCCGCACTGATTCCTACTGTGCTGATTCCGTCTGTGCTTATTCCGTCTGTGCTGATTCTGTTTCTTCAGAGTCCATCTGCCCTGATTCACTATGCGCTGATTACTTCTGTTCTGATTCCATCTGCTCGGATATCGTCTTTGCTGATTCTATCTTTGCTGAGTCCCTCTCTTCTGATTCCGTATATTCTGATACTATCTGCGCTGGTGCAATCTTTTCTGGTTCAGTCAGTGCTGATTCTGTATGCGCTGATTCCGTCTGTTCTGATTCAGTATATTTTGATTCTTTCTGTGCTGATTCCCTCTTCACTGATTCCATCTGTTCTGATTCCATCTGCGCTGATTCCATGTGCTCTGATTCCCTGTGCACTGATTACGTCTTTTTTGATTTCGTCTGTTCTGATTCCGTGTGAGCTGATTCATTTTGTTCTAATTCTGTCTGCGCGGATTCCACAAAAATTGATTCCATCTGCGCTGATCCCGTCTGTTCTGATTCCGTCTGTTCTGATTCCGTCTGTGCTCATTCCAACTGCGCTGATTACGTCTCCGCTCATTCCGTCTCCGCTGATTACCACTCCGCTTCTTACGTCTGCACTCATTCTGTCTGTTCTGATTCCATCTGTTTCTATTCCGTCTGTGCTGATTCCATCTGTTCTGAGTCTGTCTGCGATGATTCTGTCTGCGCTGATTCCATCTGTGCAGATTCTGTCTGTTTTCAGTCCGTCTGTGCTGATTCCCTCTGCGCTGATTCCTTCTGTGCTGATTCCGTCTGCGCTGATTCCCTCTATGATGATTCCATCTGTCCTGATTCGTCTGCGCTGATTCCTTTAGCCCTGATTCTTTCTCTGATGATTCCAACTGCGCTGATTCCATGTCCACTGATGCTGTCTGTTCTGAGTCCGTCTCCACTGATTCCCTCCGCGCTGCTTCCAACTGCACTGTTTCCATCTGTGATGATTCTGTCTGTTCTGAGTCCGTCTGCGCTGATTCCCTCTGCGCTGATTACTTCTGTTTGATTCCATCTTCTTGGATTCCATCTTTGCTGATTCTATCTTTGCTGAGTCCCTCTGTTCTGATTCCATCTATTCTGATTCCATCTGCGCAGATGCAATGTGTTCTGATTCAGTCAGTGCTAATTCTGTCTGTGCTGATTGTGTATGCGCTGATTCCATCTCTTCTGATTCCATCTGTTTTGATTCTGTCTGTGCTGATTCCCTCTTCACTGATTCCATCTGTTCTTTTTCCATCTGCGCTTATTCCATCTGCGCTGATTCCGTCTCAGGTCATTCGGTCTGTGGTGATTCCCTCTGCGGTTATTACGTCTACACTGATTCTGTCTGTTCTGATTCCTTCTGCCCTCATTCCAACTGCGCTGATTCCATCTGTGCTGATTCTGTCTGTTGATTCCATTTGCGCTGATTCCTTCTGCCCTCATTCACCTTGCGCTGATTCCATCTGCACTTATTCCGTCTCCGCTCATTCCTTCTTCTGAGATTCTCTCTGTGCTTATTATGTCTGCGCTGATTCCATCCGTTCTGATTCCATCTGTGCTGATTCATCTGTGCTGATTTCGTCTGTGCTGATTCCGTGGTTTCTGATTCCTTTAGTGCTGCTTCGTCTGGTCTGATTCCTCTGCGCTCATTCCATCTGTTCTGATTCCCTCTGCGCTGATTCTGTCTGTGCTGATTCCCTGTGCACTGATTCCGATTGCACTGAGTTCGTCTGTGCTGATTCCCTCTGTGCTGATTCTTTCTGCGCTGATTCCATCTACGCTGATTACGTATGTGCGAATTCCGTCTCTGCTGATTCCGTCTGTTCTGATTCCATCTGCGCTGATTTTGGTTTTGCTCATTCCATCTGTGGTTATTCCGTCTGCGCTCATTCCATCTGCACTGATTCCCTCTGCGCTTATTATGTCTGCACTGATTCTGTCTATTCTGATTGCATCTGCGCTGATTCTATCCATTCTGATTCTGTCTGTGCTGATTTTGTGTTCTGATCCTGTTTGTGTTGATTCCCTCTGTGCTGATTCTGTCTTTGCTGATTCCGTTTGCGCTGACTTCGTCTGCGCTTATTCTTTTTGCGCTGATTCCGTTTACTGATTCCATTCGCTGATTCCATCTGCGCTGATGCCCTCTGCGCTGATTCTGTCTGTGTTGATTCCATTTGCGCTGATTCCGTCTGCTCTTATACCATCTGTGATGATTCTGTCTATTATGACTCCATAAGTGCTGATTCCAATTGTTCTCATTCTGTCTTTGATGATTGCGTCTGTTCTGATTCCCTCTGCGCTGATTCCATCTGCGCTGATTCTGACTGCGCTGATTCCATCTCTTCTCACTGTGATGATTTTGACTGCAATGATTCCATCTGCACTGTTTCCATCTGTGCTGATTCTCTCTGCCATGATTCCATTTGAGCAGTCTGTCTACCATGATTCCTTCTGAGCTGATTCCATTTGCGCTGACTCCATCTGTTCTGTTTCCGTCTATTCCGATTCCGTCTCTGCGGATTTGTCTGTGTTAATTCCCTTTGTGCTGATTCCCTCTGTTCTGACTTCCTTTGTGCTGATTGCTTCTACGCCGATTCACTCTGTACTGATTCCGTCTGTGCTGATTCCCTCTGCGCTGACTACATCTGCTCGGATTTTCTCTTTGCTGATTCTATCTGTGCTGATATCCTCTGTTCTGATTCCGTCCGCTCGGATTCCGTCTTTGGTGATTCTTTCTGTGCTGAGTTCCTCTCTTCTGATTCCGTCTATTCTGATCCTGTCTGCACTGATGCAATCTTTTCTAGTTCAGTCAGTGCTGATTCTGTTGTGCTGATTTTGTATGCGCTCATTCCGTCTGTTCTGAGTTCGTCTGTTTTGATTCTGTCTGTGGTGATTTCCTGTTCTCTGATTCCGTCTGTTTTGATTCTGTCTGTGCTGATTCCCTTTTCACTGATTCCATCTGTTCTGATTTCATCTGCACTGATTCTGTGTGCGCTGATTCTCTGTGCACTGATTCCATCTTTTTTGATTTCGTCTGTTCTGATTCTGTGTGAGCTGATTTCTTTTGTTCTAATTCCGTCTGTGCGGATTCCACAAAAATTGATTCCATCTGCATTGATTGTGTCTGTTCTGGTTCCGTCTGTTCTGATTTCACTTGCGCTGATTCTCTCTGCGCTCATTCCAACTCCGCTGATTCCGTCTCTGCTCACTGCATCTGCGCTGATTCCCTTTGCGGTCCTTACGTCTGCACTGATTCCGTCCGTTCCGATTCCTTCTGTACTGATTCGTCTGTGCTGATTCTGTCTGAGCTGATTCCGTCTGCAATGATTCCATCTGTGGTGATTCTGTCTCTTCTGAGTTCATATGCGCTGATTCCCTCTCTGCTGATTCCGTCTGTCCTGATTCGTCTGTGCTGATTCTGTCTGCGCTGATTCCATCTGCACTGATTCTGTCTGTTCTGAGTCCATCTCTGCTGATTCCCTCCGCACTGATTCCTACTGTGCTGATTCCGTCTGTGCTTATTCCGTCTGTGCTGATTCTGTTTCTTCAGAGTCCATCTGCCCTGATTCACTATGCGCTGATTACTTCTGTTCTGATTCCATCTGCTCGGATATCGTCTTTGCTGATTCTATCTTTGCTGAGTCCCTCTCTTCTGATTCCGTATATTCTGATACTATCTGCGCTGGTGCAATCTTTTCTGGTTCAGTCAGTGCTGATTCTGTATGCGCTGATTCCGTCTGTTCTGATTCAGTATATTTTGATTCTTTCTGTGCTGATTCCCTCTTCACTGATTCCATCTGTTCTGATTCCATCTGCGCTGATTCCATGTGCTCTGATTCCCTGTGCACTGATTACGTCTTTTTTGATTTCGTCTGTTCTGATTCCGTGTGAGCTGATTCATTTTGTTCTAATTCTGTCTGCGCGGATTCCACAAAAATTGATTCCATCTGCGCTGATCCCGTCTGTTCTGATTCCGTCTGTTCTGATTCCGTCTGTGCTCATTCCAACTGCGCTGATTACGTCTCCGCTCATTCCGTCTCCGCTGATTACCACTCCGCTTCTTACGTCTGCACTCATTCTGTCTGTTCTGATTCCATCTGTTTCTATTCCGTCTGTGCTGATTCCATCTGTTCTGAGTCTGTCTGCGATGATTCTGTCTGCGCTGATTCCATCTGTGCAGATTCTGTCTGTTTTCAGTCCGTCTGTGCTGATTCCCTCTGCGCTGATTCCTTCTGTGCTGATTCCGTCTGCGCTGATTCCCTCTATGATGATTCCATCTGTCCTGATTCGTCTGCGCTGATTCCTTTAGCCCTGATTCTTTCTCTGATGATTCCAACTGCGCTGATTCCATGTCCACTGATGCTGTCTGTTCTGAGTCCGTCTCCACTGATTCCCTCCGCGCTGCTTCCAACTGCACTGTTTCCATCTGTGATGATTCTGTCTGTTCTGAGTCCGTCTGCGCTGATTCCCTCTGCGCTGATTACTTCTGTTTGATTCCATCTTCTTGGATTCCATCTTTGCTGATTCTATCTTTGCTGAGTCCCTCTGTTCTGATTCCATCTATTCTGATTCCATCTGCGCAGATGCAATGTGTTCTGATTCAGTCAGTGCTAATTCTGTCTGTGCTGATTGTGTATGCGCTGATTCCATCTCTTCTGATTCCATCTGTTTTGATTCTGTCTGTGCTGATTCCCTCTTCACTGATTCCATCTGTTCTTTTTCCATCTGCGCTTATTCCATCTGCGCTGATTCCGTCTCAGGTCATTCGGTCTGTGGTGATTCCCTCTGCGGTTATTACGTCTACACTGATTCTGTCTGTTCTGATTCCTTCTGCCCTCATTCCAACTGCGCTGATTCCATCTGTGCTGATTCTGTCTGTTGATTCCATTTGCGCTGATTCCTTCTGCCCTCATTCACCTTGCGCTGATTCCATCTGCACTTATTCCGTCTCCGCTCATTCCTTCTTCTGAGATTCTCTCTGTGCTTATTATGTCTGCGCTGATTCCATCCGTTCTGATTCCATCTGTGCTGATTCATCTGTGCTGATTTCGTCTGTGCTGATTCCGTGGTTTCTGATTCCTTTAGTGCTGCTTCGTCTGGTCTGATTCCTCTGCGCTCATTCCATCTGTTCTGATTCCCTCTGCGCTGATTCTGTCTGTGCTGATTCCCTGTGCACTGATTCCGATTGCACTGAGTTCGTCTGTGCTGATTCCCTCTGTGCTGATTCTTTCTGCGCTGATTCCATCTACGCTGATTACGTATGTGCGAATTCCGTCTCTGCTGATTCCGTCTGTTCTGATTCCATCTGCGCTGATTTTGGTTTTGCTCATTCCATCTGTGGTTATTCCGTCTGCGCTCATTCCATCTGCACTGATTCCCTCTGCGCTTATTATGTCTGCACTGATTCTGTCTATTCTGATTGCATCTGCGCTGATTCTATCCATTCTGATTCTGTCTGTGCTGATTTTGTGTTCTGATCCTGTTTGTGTTGATTCCCTCTGTGCTGATTCTGTCTTTGCTGATTCCGTTTGCGCTGACTTCGTCTGCGCTTATTCTTTTTGCGCTGATTCCGTTTACTGATTCCATTCGCTGATTCCATCTGCGCTGATGCCCTCTGCGCTGATTCTGTCTGTGTTGATTCCATTTGCGCTGATTCCGTCTGCTCTTATACCATCTGTGATGATTCTGTCTATTATGACGCCATAAGTGCTGATTCCAATTGTTCTCATTCTGTCTTTGATGATTGCGTCTGTTCTGATTCCCTCTGCGCTGATTCCATCTGCGCTGATTCTGACTGCGCTGATTCCATCTCTTCTCACTGTGATGATTTTGACTGCAATGATTCCATCTGCACTGTTTCCATCTGTGCTGATTCTCTCTGCCATGATTCCATTTGAGCAGTCTGTCTACCATGATTCCTTCTGAGCTGATTCCATTTGCGCTGACTCCATCTGTTCTGTTTCCGTCTATTCCGATTCCGTCTCTGCGGATTTGTCTGTGTTAATTCCCTTTGTGCTGATTCCCTCTGTTCTGACTTCCTTTGTGCTGATTGCTTCTACGCCGATTCACTCTGTACTGATTCCGTCTGTGCTGATTCCCTCTGCGCTGACTACATCTGCTCGGATTTTCTCTTTGCTGATTCTATCTGTGCTGATATCCTCTGTTCTGATTCCGTCCGCTCGGATTCCGTCTTTGGTGATTCTTTCTGTGCTGAGTTCCTCTCTTCTGATTCCGTCTATTCTGATCCTGTCTGCACTGATGCAATCTTTTCTAGTTCAGTCAGTGCTGATTCTGTTGTGCTGATTTTGTATGCGCTCATTCCGTCTGTTCTGAGTTCGTCTGTTTTGATTCTGTCTGTGGTGATTTCCTGTTCTCTGATTCCGTCTGTTTTGATTCTGTCTGTGCTGATTCCCTTTTCACTGATTCCATCTGTTCTGATTTCATCTGCACTGATTCTGTGTGCGCTGATTCTCTGTGCACTGATTCCATCTTTTTTGATTTCGTCTGTTCTGATTCTGTGTGAGCTGATTTCTTTTGTTCTAATTCCGTCTGTGCGGATTCCACAAAAATTGATTCCATCTGCATTGATTGTGTCTGTTCTGGTTCCGTCTGTTCTGATTTCACTTGCGCTGATTCTCTCTGCGCTCATTCCAACTCCGCTGATTCCGTCTCTGCTCACTGCATCTGCGCTGATTCCCTTTGCGGTCCTTACGTCTGCACTGATTCCGTCCGTTCCGATTCCTTCTGTACTGATTCGTCTGTGCTGATTCTGTCTGAGCTGATTCCGTCTGCAATGATTCCATCTGTGGTGATTCTGTCTCTTCTGAGTTCATATGCGCTGATTCCCTCTCTGCTGATTCCGTCTGTCCTGATTCGTCTGTGCTGATTCTGTCTGCGCTGATTCCATCTGCACTGATTCTGTCTGTTCTGAGTCCATCTCTGCTGATTCCCTCCGCACTGATTCCTACTGTGCTGATTCCGTCTGTGCTTATTCCGTCTGTGCTGATTCTGTTTCTTCAGAGTCCATCTGCCCTGATTCACTATGCGCTGATTACTTCTGTTCTGATTCCATCTGCTCGGATATCGTCTTTGCTGATTCTATCTTTGCTGAGTCCCTCTCTTCTGATTCCGTATATTCTGATACTATCTGCGCTGGTGCAATCTTTTCTGGTTCAGTCAGTGCTGATTCTGTATGCGCTGATTCCGTCTGTTCTGATTCAGTATATTTTGATTCTTTCTGTGCTGATTCCCTCTTCACTGATTCCATCTGTTCTGATTCCATCTGCGCTGATTCCATGTGCTCTGATTCCCTGTGCACTGATTACGTCTTTTTTGATTTCGTCTGTTCTGATTCCGTGTGAGCTGATTCATTTTGTTCTAATTCTGTCTGCGCGGATTCCACAAAAATTGATTCCATCTGCGCTGATCCCGTCTGTTCTGATTCCGTCTGTTCTGATTCCGTCTGTGCTCATTCCAACTGCGCTGATTACGTCTCCGCTCATTCCGTCTCCGCTGATTACCACTCCGCTTCTTACGTCTGCACTCATTCTGTCTGTTCTGATTCCATCTGTTTCTATTCCGTCTGTGCTGATTCCATCTGTTCTGAGTCTGTCTGCGATGATTCTGTCTGCGCTGATTCCATCTGTGCAGATTCTGTCTGTTTTCAGTCCGTCTGTGCTGATTCCCTCTGCGCTGATTCCTTCTGTGCTGATTCCGTCTGCGCTGATTCCCTCTATGATGATTCCATCTGTCCTGATTCGTCTGCGCTGATTCCTTTAGCCCTGATTCTTTCTCTGATGATTCCAACTGCGCTGATTCCATGTCCACTGATGCTGTCTGTTCTGAGTCCGTCTCCACTGATTCCCTCCGCGCTGCTTCCAACTGCACTGTTTCCATCTGTGATGATTCTGTCTGTTCTGAGTCCGTCTGCGCTGATTCCCTCTGCGCTGATTACTTCTGTTTGATTCCATCTTCTTGGATTCCATCTTTGCTGATTCTATCTTTGCTGAGTCCCTCTGTTCTGATTCCATCTATTCTGATTCCATCTGCGCAGATGCAATGTGTTCTGATTCAGTCAGTGCTAATTCTGTCTGTGCTGATTGTGTATGCGCTGATTCCATCTCTTCTGATTCCATCTGTTTTGATTCTGTCTGTGCTGATTCCCTCTTCACTGATTCCATCTGTTCTTTTTCCATCTGCGCTTATTCCATCTGCGCTGATTCCGTCTCAGGTCATTCGGTCTGTGGTGATTCCCTCTGCGGTTATTACGTCTACACTGATTCTGTCTGTTCTGATTCCTTCTGCCCTCATTCCAACTGCGCTGATTCCATCTGTGCTGATTCTGTCTGTTGATTCCATTTGCGCTGATTCCTTCTGCCCTCATTCACCTTGCGCTGATTCCATCTGCACTTATTCCGTCTCCGCTCATTCCTTCTTCTGAGATTCTCTCTGTGCTTATTATGTCTGCGCTGATTCCATCCGTTCTGATTCCATCTGTGCTGATTCATCTGTGCTGATTTCGTCTGTGCTGATTCCGTGGTTTCTGATTCCTTTAGTGCTGCTTCGTCTGGTCTGATTCCTCTGCGCTCATTCCATCTGTTCTGATTCCCTCTGCGCTGATTCTGTCTGTGCTGATTCCCTGTGCACTGATTCCGATTGCACTGAGTTCGTCTGTGCTGATTCCCTCTGTGCTGATTCTTTCTGCGCTGATTCCATCTACGCTGATTACGTATGTGCGAATTCCGTCTCTGCTGATTCCGTCTGTTCTGATTCCATCTGCGCTGATTTTGGTTTTGCTCATTCCATCTGTGGTTATTCCGTCTGCGCTCATTCCATCTGCACTGATTCCCTCTGCGCTTATTATGTCTGCACTGATTCTGTCTATTCTGATTGCATCTGCGCTGATTCTATCCATTCTGATTCTGTCTGTGCTGATTTTGTGTTCTGATCCTGTTTGTGTTGATTCCCTCTGTGCTGATTCTGTCTTTGCTGATTCCGTTTGCGCTGACTTCGTCTGCGCTTATTCTTTTTGCGCTGATTCCGTTTACTGATTCCATTCGCTGATTCCATCTGCGCTGATGCCCTCTGCGCTGATTCTGTCTGTGTTGATTCCATTTGCGCTGATTCCGTCTGCTCTTATACCATCTGTGATGATTCTGTCTATTATGACGCCATAAGTGCTGATTCCAATTGTTCTCATTCTGTCTTTGATGATTGCGTCTGTTCTGATTCCCTCTGCGCTGATTCCATCTGCGCTGATTCTGACTGCGCTGATTCCATCTCTTCTCACTGTGATGATTTTGACTGCAATGATTCCATCTGCACTGTTTCCATCTGTGCTGATTCTCTCTGCCATGATTCCATTTGAGCAGTCTGTCTACCATGATTCCTTCTGAGCTGATTCCATTTGCGCTGACTCCATCTGTTCTGTTTCCGTCTATTCCGATTCCGTCTCTGCGGATTTGTCTGTGTTAATTCCCTTTGTGCTGATTCCCTCTGTTCTGACTTCCTTTGTGCTGATTGCTTCTACGCCGATTCACTCTGTACTGATTCCGTCTGTGCTGATTCCCTCTGCGCTGACTACATCTGCTCGGATTTTCTCTTTGCTGATTCTATCTGTGCTGATATCCTCTGTTCTGATTCCGTCCGCTCGGATTCCGTCTTTGGTGATTCTTTCTGTGCTGAGTTCCTCTCTTCTGATTCCGTCTATTCTGATCCTGTCTGCACTGATGCAATCTTTTCTAGTTCAGTCAGTGCTGATTCTGTTGTGCTGATTTTGTATGCGCTCATTCCGTCTGTTCTGAGTTCGTCTGTTTTGATTCTGTCTGTGGTGATTTCCTGTTCTCTGATTCCGTCTGTTTTGATTCTGTCTGTGCTGATTCCCTTTTCACTGATTCCATCTGTTCTGATTTCATCTGCACTGATTCTGTGTGCGCTGATTCTCTCTGTAATGATTCCATCTGTCCTGATTTGTCTGTGCTGATTCCATCTGTGATGATTCCAACTGCGCTGATTCCATCTGCACTCATTCTCTCTGTTCTGAGTCCGTCTGCACTCATTCTATCTGTTCTGATTTCGTCTGCCCTGTTTAAATCTTTTCTGATGCCATCTGTTCTGATTTTTTCTGCGCTGATTACGTCTGCGCTGATTACCTCTGTGTTGATGCTGTCTGTGCTGATTCCCTCTGTGATGTTTCCATCTGTCCTGATTCGTCTGTGCTGATTCCATCTGCGCTGATTCCCTCT
This sequence comes from Vanellus vanellus, assembly GCF_965231255.1. Lineage (NCBI taxonomy): Eukaryota > Metazoa > Chordata > Aves > Charadriiformes > Charadriidae > Vanellus > Vanellus vanellus. The sequence goes on along the minus strand of NW_028127651.1, from coordinate 97,148 downwards.
GCGCTTATTCTGTCTGTGCTGATTCCCTCTGCGCTTATTCCCTCTGTCCAGATTCCACCTGCGGTGATACCCTCTGTGCTAATTCTCTCTGCTCTGATTCCCTCTGTGATGATTCCATCTGTACTGATACGTATGTGCTGATTTCGTCTGCACTGATTCTGTCTGTGCTGATTCCCTCTACGATGATTTTGTCTATTCTGATTCTGTCTGCTTTGATTCTGTCTGCACTGATTCACCTTGCGCCGATTCCATCTGCCCTCATTCCAACTGCGCTGATTCCATCTGCACTGATTCTGTCTGTTCTGATTCTATCTCTTCTGATTCCTTTAGTGCTGATTCCATCTGTTCTGATTCAGTCTGCACTGATTTCATCTGTGCTGATTCCGTCTGTGATGAATCTCTCTCTGCTTAATCAGCTGTAAAGAACCAATAACAGATGCGATTTTGTCTCGACATTGCTGCCACCGTGCCTCCATCTTCTGGAAGGATCATCTTCGTCACAGTCTTGGAAGTGGATGACTCTGTGCGCCTGCACAAGGACTAAAGGCGCGAAAAGAGCAGGAAGAGGCTTGTATGGAACCAGCACTTCCGGTCGATAGCAAGCCTTATATAAGGCTTTTTACGGGCTTCTTGGCACTCTTTGTTCTCCTTGCCTCCCTGCTGCATGCATCTCCGGACCCCAGACTCAGCCGAAAACCGTTGGACTCAGGGTGGCAGTAGCGAACTCTCTCCCTCTTTCTTTGTTTCCTTCCTTACCCCCCTTTTCCTTTCCCCTTTGCCTTCCCTTCCCTTTTCACCATTCTTTCTCGGTTTTTGTTAAGAAAACTAAGTAAAAGTTTGTACGACATTTGACCGACTTCAGTGTCTTAATCTCGTCCTTGGGATGATAACAAAACCTCCCCGACACTGGATTGGGACATCTAAATGGTGTCACGGAAAGGATCCCTTGAGACGAGAGTGTCGTACAACCTTCTGGTGTGCTGAGTGACTGTGTGTGAACGAGACGTACAAACGAGTACGAAGTGAGTGTGGAGTTCCGATACGTGGTTCTGCTCTCCCACGAGGGAAGCAGCCAGAGACGAACGAAGCGTAAGGAAGGAGTGAATGTTGAGATCTTCGTGTTAAAACTTGTATATAGTAGTTTATGGTTTGGCTTCCTGAGCAAGTACAGGGGAAATATGAATTTTACGGTTTAACCTCCTCAGGATGATATCCCCTTTGTAGGCCCTTTGTTGTTTAGTATTAGTTTACGGTTTGGCCTCCTGAGGAAGTATGGGGAAAACTGGGTTTTACAGTGTAACCTCAAGATGATATCCCCTTTGTAGGCCCTTTGTTGTTTGTTAGTATGTTACGGTTTAGCCTCCCAGGAGTGTATAGGGGAACCTTGGATTTTTCTTTGTTTGACCCTCCTGGGACAAGCTCTCCTTTGTAGGACATGGATGCCCAGAAGGCGGGTGATTTTTGTGAAGAAACAGAAAAATTGTATGATTTTTTGGAAACATATCGTTCTTGCCCCTCACTCTCGGGACGAGATTTGGCACGGGACCATTGGTTCCAACTGCAAAGTGTCATAGACCAAATAGTGGTGTTGCATAAAGAAGCTAGAGCTAGTAAAGGAAAAGGGAAAGCTATTGTTTGTGCTGTGCTGGGAGCGTGCCTGGCAGCTGTTGTGGAGGACAGCAGGCGGGCGCCCCGCCAAGAAGAGGCAATAGTTGCCTCAATACAAGCGGCACTGGTGCGGCTGCGGGAACAGTTACTAAAAACCAAGCTGGCGCTAGAGGAAGAAAAGCACCAAAACTTAATGTTGAAAGAGGAGCTAAGAGTTCAGCTCCTGAGGGAGGCAGACACCCTTGCTGAGACAAAGGTGATGCCGGAGGGAAAAGGGGTATGCCCAATTTACCCTCAGGAAGATTTAAAAAGACTAAAGGAGGTCACAGATAACACCCCCCACTTGTGCCTACCGGTAAAAATAGAATACATATATGAGGATGATAGTGACAACTGCCCCCAGGTTGTCACCAAAGAAATCCACTTTACCGCCACTGAATTGGCCAAACTACGAAAAGATTTTGCTAAGATAGCAAGGGAATCTGAAACCGAATATGTGTGGAGGATATCCCTGTTGGGGGGGGACGGAATCATGTTATCAGAAAAAGGAGCAGAGGGATATTGGGGCCCTGGCGTTTTCCTCACAATGGGCGACCGTTGAGCTCCATGGTCTCTGACCCAGAGAGCCGCGTATTGGGCGGGGGGGCTGAACCCATTGGAGAGGGGGGATCCTCTAGCTATAAATGGTTCTGTCGATCAGCTATTGGAAAGTGTACAGAAGGCAGCTTGCCTACAAATGATGTATGATCGGGAACTCAAACCAAACCTAAGCTCCCCAATGTTGTCACCAGTAGATCCCGAGAGAGTAACGCCCCTGATAAGAGGACTCCCCAACTCCCTGAAACCTATTGGGATCCAGTTGCAGGGGAGGATCCAAAATGTGTCTTGTGAAGAGAGAATTGCAGCTGCCCGAGGGGGGATGGTAACCCCTGAGCAGTGGTGAGGGGGGGGGAAAGGTATGGACCTGGGGAGAAGTAGCTCAGGAATTAATAAATTACGGAAGGAAATATGGGCCAGTAGGTTGGACTTACCAAAAGGCAGAAACTAGAGCAGTGCGGGTGGAGGAGTCGGCGAATAAATCATTTGGTTTTTCTGGAAGAAGCCCTGATCTAACCAAAAAAGAGACACCTCTGTTCTTGCAAAAATAGTGGCAAATAGGACTGCAAAAGGGGGTGCCCTGAGACTTAATGGAGTCTTATAACCTTATAACCTATGATCTACAATCTAGGTATGATATAATGTATATAATGTGATACACATTATATAATATGATTATACATACATGCACTGGATGGTGTAGTGTATGTTGTTCATGGATTGGTATGTGTTTAACAGTGATATTAATTGTGTATTAATTTTATCAGAATGTGGATTGTGGGTTACATATGTACTGCATCTCACTATTAATTTGTAATACTGCTGAGTCTCCATATGCAGTGATTTGTCAGTGGCAAAAAAAGAAGGGGGAAGTTATCTCTCCCTCTGCTGTGGGAGTTAGTAGCATTCAAGCCTGTGCCACTGCCAAAACACCAGCTTCAGGAGACATGTTTAAAATCCTAGAATGGGTGTTCTTAAGAGTGCAACCCAGATATAGCATTCAAACAAGACCGGAGGCAGTAGGAGAATTGATCAGGAAAGGAAGAACAAGAATAGTAGAGATTAGCGGACAGGAACCCAATGACATCAGTGTACCAGTAAACGATACGGACCTAGACCTAGAATGGTGGTTGCGGAATTCAACGCCCATTCAGGAAGCATTATTAGGTTATGCAGGACGTGTGCACTCACAGAAACCAAAAGGGAAAATGTGGCAAGTGCTAAAATGGAACCAATGGATGACGCAGACAAAGATTAAGTGTGAACCCTTAGTTAACGGTCTCACTGCATACACAGATGATGGAAAACGGCTTCGCCATGCAGTATGTGTCTGGCAAGATCAAGGACAGTGGTGCCAGCACATACTAGAGGGAGAGCCACAAGACTCCCTTGAGACATTGGAGCTTTCTGCAGTAGTGTGGGCCTTAACTAAATGGCTAACAGTACCTTTAAATGTAGTGACAGATTCTCTGTATGTAGCCGGAGTAGTTCCACGACTAGAAGATGCCCTAATAAGAGAGACAGCAAATCCGAGATTGGGAAAGTTGTTTATACAGTTGAAATCCACCCTTAGCCAGCGAACCGCACCTTGCTGTAGCTATTGTGGAACTAATGACACAAGCAGGCAGGGGCTGGGAGCCCTCGGTGCCGAGACGCCGTGTCCTATACCAATTTGGAATAATGGCACTGCCAAGGCGCTGCCACCAAATGTGTTTCTAATATGTGGCGACTGGGCGCGGCAGGGAATCCCAAAGAATGTATTTGGCGGTCCATGTTACCTTGGAAAATTGATGCTATTGGCCCCAGGTCAAAATTGGTGGAAAAATGTTACTAAGCAGCAGAGCAGGAAAAATGGGCTGTGGGGGGTCTCACCCCTGATTGTGACGACAAAGTCACACTGTTAAGTGTCACCGAGAGAGTGTTTTTGTCACTGTTTGCACCAGGTGCAGCAGCAGCCAATGCACTCAGTCAGCTAGGGAAATTAGCTTGTTGGGCAGAGAAGCAAGCTGATGTCACGACGAAAATATTAGAATGCTTATTAGAGGACCAAAATGGCTTGCAACACGCGATTTTGCAAAATAGAGCAGCTGTTGATTTTTGGCTATTAGCACAGGGACATGGATGTGAAGATTTTGAAGGGATGTGTTGCATGAATCTGTCTGACCACAGTGAATCAATTAACAAGCAGTTAGCATGGCTAAAAGATCACGCAAATAAGATTCAGCAATCACATGGCTGGTTAGATGGGTGGTTGGCAAGTATTTTTGGGTCCCTTCCACAATGGTTGTTAGGATTATTAACTGAAGGCTTGAGTATTCTAATTGTTATTGTGATAATAGGTATCTGTCTTTGTTTAGCATTAAATTGTATTAAACGAGATTTAGAAAAGGTAGTAAATCAAGCCTGGGTTGCTCAAAAGGAAGAAGGGGGAATTGTGGAGGAATTCCTGAGGGAGAGAGGTCATGACCTGATTCCTATGAGCAACCCAGGATTTTAGCCAGGCGGAGAGGCCTACGCGTGCTGTCCTTGAAGTCTATTCTGAACAATGTGGGAACAAAACTTGGTCTGGGAGCGAAACTGCAGAAGGGAAAACAATCAGCGTGTGCTATGTCCATGGGCATAGCACATCACTGATTAGGTTGGGGGGTGTTACGTGTAAGCAAGAGGGTTAAACCAATCACCATGTTGTTTGTGTGCTATTTCTGTAAACATATATATATTCACCATATTGTTTGTGTGTGCTATTTCTGTAAGCCTTTATATACTCTGCTACTAGCAAGCTTATATATACTCTGCTAAAACACCTAATAAATGAGAATGACCATACTCACATTGAGGCTACATCGTTACTCCGGGACACAATCCCACTCTGACAGAACACACCCCAAGAGAATCTCAGGGACGTTCAGTGCTTTTGTCGAGGCAGCTGCAGTGAGGCAAGTCCTGTCCCATCTCCATCCAGTAGATGTAGGCAGTGCTTCTCCCACAGCCTTTAGTCACCCCTTTGATGATGCAATCAAGGAACAGAGCAATGATTTTCCCAGTGTTGTTGGATCACAGGATGTACATCTGTTGTGGTTCCGGCAAGGATGGGGTTAATTTCCCCAAGAAGCCGGCAGGGGAGGCAAGTATTCCATACCAGCTGACCCATGCCCAGCTATAAGAGGAGCTAGCCATGGAGAGGGAGGCAGTCGCCACTAGGGGGCGGGCTGCAACGGTGCAGGTCTGGTCGGTGCGCTGCGCGGTGGGACTGTAATCGCGTTCTTATACTCCTTTACCAGTGTTATTGGTTTTTCTTTCTTCTTCCCTTTGTCTGTTCTGTTAACTTACACTATTTCAACCCACGACTTTTGCCCTTTTCTGCCGATTTTTCCCACGGCTGTGGGAGTCGAGCGGGTGGCTACGTGGTTCTTTGTTGCTGGCTGAGGCCAAACCACGACAGTCCTTTGTGGCACCCAACGTGGGGCACGAAGGGTTGCAATAACAACAGATCTGACCAGAGCTTGTTAAAACAGATTTCTTATATGCATTTCTCCTATTAGTTAAATAGTCGCCGGTTACAATGTTGCTTCGTTTGTTTGCATGGCTCTGTTATGTAAATTCTTATATGCTGTATGTACTCCCTGTGATGCTGTTTGTTATCTCGGGGAGAGGGATCAAGACTATCATTTTGCTGTCCTGTGCAATATCAGCTTATGATATGGTAACATCACTATTCAGGTGGCTTTGTTGGGGTTTCTATGCAGTATTGCTGTCCTGTCCATACCTTGGTTACCGTCTCTCAGAAGTTATCAATAATCACACCCAATCTATGGGAGAAACAGGGGGAGATACTTTTCCCAGCTCTTTTGCCTCCCTTTTCTCCTTTGGGCCAGGTATAACACCTCTTGAGAATTTTGAATATCTTTGGGACGCTCAAACCAGCATGTTCCTATTGCTATGCCTCCTGAATGTTTTTCAAGTCTTGTTTAGGGTAAAACAACTGTTTAAGACTACCACTCAGAGATCTGTCCCAAGGCCAGATAGTCAGGGGTGGCATGGGATGTGGGAGAACATGGGCAGGTATCCAGAGAACTTCTCACCTCCAATGGTTTGGGACTTCACCCTTGAAAAACTACAGGACCCTGATAAAGTAATAGAATATTTGAAAGCAAAATGCTGTGGCTATTCCAGAGAGGCACAACTTACGGCACTGTGTTGGGCCCTGGCCAGTATCTACCAAACACTGCTCAGTACTATGCAGGACCCTCAGGGGAAAGAGGGGAAAACCAGACCAGCAGACAACGAGGCTACTCCAACCCCAGTGGCAGGCACTGTGGCTACAAACCCTGGTGACAGGCAATGCAGCCACTCAAACCCCAGTGGCAGGCACTGCAGCTGAACCGGACAACCAACCTGTGCCAGTATCAGTTGCTCCTATACAGAAGAAGAAATACACCAAGAAATCAGTTCGCATAGTAAGGGATGATGACGAACCAGGGCCATCAAAGGAACAGGAGGAAGAGACAGAACCAGAGATAATCACCCCATCCCTATCCCTGAGTGAGCTGCGAGATATGCAAAAAGATTTCAGTCGACTTCCTGGTGAGCACACTGTCACCTGGCTGCTCCGATGCTGGGATAACGGGGCCAGTAGCTTGGAATTAGAGGGCAGGGAAGCTAAGCAGCTGGGATCCTTGTCTAGGGAGGCAGGCATTGACAAGGCAATTGGGAAAAAGACACAAGCCCTCAGCCTCTGGAGGCCACTCCTGGCAGGTGTAAGGGAAAGGTATCCTTTCAGTGAAGATGTTGTATGTCATCCAAGCAAGTGGACCACCATGGAAAAAGGTATCCAGTACCTGAGGGAATTAGCCGTACGAGAGATGATTTACTTCGACCCAGATAACGCGCAGTTACCCACAGATCCTGATGAAGTCCAGTGCACAAGGCCCATGTGGCGGAAGTTTGTACAGAGTGCACCATCATCATATGCCAACTCCTTGGCAGTGATGGAATGGAGAGGTGAAGAGGGACCAACAGTGGATGAGGTGGCTGGACAACTCCGTCAATATGAAGGAAGCCTATCTTCCCCCCTCGTTTCAGCTGTGGAGAAACTGTCCCAGAATGTCCAGCAACTTGAAGAGAGTATGTCCTACTCCCCACCTGTACAGACCAGCATCTCAGCTATTAGGAGCAGGCGTTTCCCTATTCAGGAGGGAGAGTATAGGGGGTACACACCACGAGGCACCCTGTGGTTTTACCTGCATGACCACGGAGAGGACATGAAGAGGTGGGATGGACAACCTACCTCGACCCTATGGACACGGGTACGTGAGCTGCAAGGAAGAACAAACACAAAAGGGGATCCCTCCAGGAAAAATGCTGCTCTCGTTTCCAGCAGACAGCTCCCCAGACAGAGTGGAAGGCCTGATCTTACCTCCGATCCTCTTGAAGGGACTTCCAAATCATTTTTGCAACAAGTGAGTAACGTATACTATGAACAGGATTAGAGGGGCCCTGCCCCCAGCCAGGTGGGGGAAAGGGACAACTGGGTTTATTGGACTGTGTGGATTCAATGGCCTGGCAAATCTGAGCCGTAGGAGTATAAGGCTCTGGTGGACACTGGTGCACAATGCACCTTAGTACCATCAAATTACAGAGGAGCAGAACCCATTTATATTTCTGGAGTGACAGGGGGATCCCAAGAGTTGACTGTACTGGAAGCTGAAGTAAGCCTAACTGGAAATGAGTGGCAAAAGCATTCCATTGTGACTGGCCCAGAGGCTCCATGCATCCTTGGCGTAGACTATCTCAGGAGAGGATACTTCAAGGACCCAAAAGGATACCGGTGGGTTTTTGGCATAGCTGCCTTGGAGGAAATTGAACAGTTATCCACCTTGCCTGGTCTCTCAGAGGACCCCTCTGTGGTAGGGTTGTTGAGGGTCAAAGAACAACCGGCGATGATTGCTACCACAATGGTGCATTGGCAGCAATATCACACTAACCGAGACTCTGTGATTCCCATCCATAAGTTGATTCGTCAACTAGAGACTCAAGGAGTGATTAGCAAGACTTGCTCACCCTTTAATAGTCCCATATGGCCAGTGTGAAAATCTAATGAAGAGTGGAGGCTAAGAGTGGATTATCGTGGCCTGAATGAAGTCACACCACCGCTGAGCACTGCCGTGCCAGACATGCTAGAGCTTCAACACGAACTGGAGTCGAAGGCAGCCAAGTGGTATGCAACAATTGATATCGCCAATGCATTCTTCTCAATCCCTTTGGCGGCAGAGTGCAGGCCACAGTTTGCTTTCACTTGGAAGGGCATCCAGTACACCTGGAATCGACTGCCCCAGGGGTGGAAACACAGCCCCACCATTTGTCGTGGACTCATCCAGACCACACTGGAAAAGGGTTAAGCTCCAGAACATCTGCAGTACATTGATGACATCATTGTACGGGGCGACACAGCAGAAGAAGTTTTTGAGAAAGGGAATAAAATAGTTCAAATCCTTCTGAAAGCTGGCTTTGCCATAAAACGAAGTAAGGTCAAGGGACCTGCACAGGAGATCCGATTTTTAGGAATAAAATGGCAAGATGGATGCCATCAGATCCCAATGGATGTGATCAACAAAATAGCAGCTATGTCCCCACCGACTAGTAAAAAGGAAACACAAGCTTTCTTGGAGGATGCATATTCTTCCAAATTACAGTCTGATTGTGAGCCCTCTATATCAAGTGACGCGGAAAAAGAATGATTTTAAGTGGGGTCCTGAGCAACGACAAGCTTTCGAACAAATTAAGCAGGAAATAGTTCATGCAGTAGCCCTGGGGCCAGTCAGGGCGGGACAAGATGTTAAAAATGTGCTCTACACTGCAGCTGGGGAGAATGGCCCTACCTGGAGCCTCTGGCAAAAAGCAACAGGGGAGACTCGAGGTCGACCCCTGGGGTTCTGGAGTCGGGGATACAGAGGATCCGAAGCCCGCTACATTCCAACCGAAAAAGAGATATTGGCAGCATACGAGGGGGTCCGAGCTGGTTCAGAAGTGGTTAGTACTGAAGCACAGCTCCTCTTAGCACCTCGACTGCTGGTGCTGGGCTGGATGTTCAAAGAAAGGTTCCCTGCCACACATCATGCAACTGATGCTACATGGAGTAAGTGGATTGCACTGATCACACAGCGAACTCGAATGGGAAACCCCAGTCCTCCAGGAATACAGAAAGTGATCATGGACTGGCCAGAAGGCAAAGATTTCGGAATATCGCTAGAGGAAGAGGTGACGCATGCAGAAGAGGCCCCACCATATAATGAACTGCCAGAAAATGAGAAGAAACATGCCCTGTTCACTGATGGGTCCTGCCATATTGTGGGAAAGCATCGAAAGTGGAAGGCTGCTGTGTGGAGTCCAACACGACGAGATGCAGAAGCCACCGAAGGACAAGGTGAGTCAAGCCAGTTTGCAGAGGTAAAAGCCATCCAGCTGGCTTTGGACATTGCTGAGCGAGAGAAAAGGCCGGTACTTTACCTCTATACTGATTCATGGATGCTGGCAAATGCTCTGTGGAGGTGGTTACAGCAGTGGAAGCAGAGCAACTGGCAGCGTAGAGGTAAGCCCATCTGGGCTGCTGAACTGTGGCAAGATATTGCTGCCCGTATTGAGAATCTGGTTGTGAAAGTACGTCATGTAGATGCCCACATCCCCGAGAATCGGGCCCCTGAGGAACATCAAAACAACCAGCAGGTAGATCAGGCTGCTAAAATTGAAGTGGCTGAGGTGGATCTGGACTGGCAATGTAAGGGTGAACTTTTCATAGCCCGGTGGGCCCACGATGCCTTAGGCCATCAAGGAAGAGATATGACATATAGATGGGCTCGTGACCGAGGGGTGGACTTGACCATGGACACTATTGCACAGGTTATCCACGAATGTGAAATGTGTGCTGCCATTAAGCAAGCCAAGCAGTTAAAGCCTCTTTGGTATGGAGGACGATGGTGAAATGTCCTGGTTTGAGGTAAAACAGAACCAATTTTGTTCAGTAACTTCACTTCTTAGCTGGGCCTCTTCTAACAACTGAAATTAACTGCATATTGTGCAGACAATGTTCACTCTCTCAGAGTGATAAGGCCAGTTGTTTACAGCTGATGCCCAGGCATGGTATGCAGAGAGGACCTTGCTTATACTTATTGCTATAACACCCAAGGCCAACCAACTTTGTTATTTGCCACGTTGGAGGGTCGGAAGCAGAAAAGCATAGTGGGGTCCCACCTGCAGGGAGGAGCAGACAGGACAGGTGACCCAAAACTGACCAACAGGGTATTCCATCCCATCTGCCTCATGCTCAGTAAAAAAGCTGATGGATCAAAGGGTCAGGGGCTCTTCCTTCAATGGCCGACATCTGAGGAGGACTCTGTTTGTCTGCCTGTGACCCTGATCCTGAATCCAGATCCGGAATCCAGTTCCTGTCCATCACTGAGTCCAGCCTGGGACTGCCCAGTGCCAGCCGGTGACGTGATTGTCATCTCGGGAGCTTGATACGGTTTTGTATATATTTTTCATTAGTTCTTTTTATTTTATTATTAATATTTCATTAAAGTAGTTTAGTTTCTTCTAAACTCATAAGTCTCTTTTTCCTCCTCTGCCTCTCTCTTTGTAGAGGGGTAGAGGGGAGCATCTGTTGGTCCCGTCTGGGGTCCCTCAGGTCCCCAGTGGTGGATTTGGCCTAAACCACGACACTAAAATATAAATATGGGGAGGCCTGGCAGATTGATTATATCACACTCCCACAAACTTGCCAAGGCAAGCGCCACGTGCTCACAATGGTGGAAGCAACCACTGGATGGCTGGAGACATACCCTGTACCCCATGTCACCACCTGTAACACTATCCTAGGCCTTGAAAAGCAAATCTTATGGTGACATGGCACCCCAGAAAGAATTGAGTTGGACAACGGGACTCATTTCCGAAAGAGCCTCATAGAGAACCTGGCCAAAGAGCATGGCATTGAGTGGGTATATCACATCCCCTATCACACACCACCCTCAGGTAAGATAGAATGATACAATGGACTGCTAAAAACTACACTGAGAGCCATGGGGCGTGGGACCTTCAAACATTGGGATGCCCATTTAGCAAAAGCCACCTGGTTAGTCAACACCAGGGGATCTGCCAATTGAGCTGGCCCTGTCCAATCAAAACTTCCACGTACAGTCGAAGGGGATAAAGTCCCTGTAATGCACATGAAGAATATGTTAGGAAAGACAGTCTGGGTTAGCCCTGCCTCAGACAAAGGCAAACCCATCCGTGGGATTGCTTTTGGACAAGGACCTGGGTGCACTTGATGGGGATGCGTACATCATGGGGATTTGATTTTGGATCATGGGGATTTGATTTTGGGTGAGAATAGCCAATGAATAAAATTTAATGATGTTAAGTGCTAAATAACCCTGCCACTGTATGTCGTCATTACTATGATTGCTATCAATGGTACTACAGTAAGAATCACCCAAACCAATGACAGATGGACTTTGAAGAGACTGAGTAAAGTGCAGTGATGATGTAATAAGAACTGACCTCAGCAGCTGGCGCCCAGCAACTTCCTTGAGACCGACATCTTCAACCTGCAGACTGTGGGCATGGGCTGCACCAGGTACACCAGCCACGAGCTCCAAATACATCACGCACCGGTCCAGAACCACATACCATCTCATGCACCCTGAGAGCCTGTTCTCACAGATGGAGCCCACAGTAATGGACATTTTGGAAGGATGGCCCATAGACTATGGGAATTAAATCTGTATGTATATATATGTACATATATATATAAAAGACAGGAAAGTGGTGGTAATTAATTGGCAACTGTAAGGTCTGGACATGGTGTAGATGTTATGGAATAAGAGGTGGATAATGTCCTGGTTCCAGCAGGGGTGGGGTTTATTCTCCCAAGGAACCGGCAGGGGACACAGGTATTCCATCCTATGTGAGCTGTGCCCAGGTTATATGGGGGAGCTAGCTGGGGGGAGGGGGGCAGGAAGTCGCGGCTTGGAGTGGGCTGCTGTGGCCTGGGTCCGGTCGGTGAGTGGCGGCACTGTAATTGTGTTCATATATTCTTTTACTGGTGTTATTGTTATTGTTTTCTCTTCCCTTTGCTCTTCTCTTAAACTGCCTTTATCTCAACCCACAAGTTTTGCCTTTTTCTTCCGATTTTGCCCACGGCTGTGGGAGTTGAGCAAGCAGCCACATGGTTCTTTGTTGCCGTCTGAGGCCAAACCATGACACATTTGAAAACAACGCAACACATTTTGTAAAAGTGGTATTATGTCTATTAGAGTAACACCTGATGGGGTAATATCTTTATGAGCATCAAATTTCCTTCTAAACCTTTCCTTTCCATTCTTCACCTGCTATAACAGAATCCCCTTGTTTGGCCCATTTCAGGTCATTTTTTCTCCTGGTGATTAATAAATGGGCCCATCACAGTTTACTTCCATCCAATGTTCTGCTTTGAAGCCTCTGTTTTACAGAGACCCAACTATCGCAGCAGTGACATCAGCCAGTGGGCAATTCAGCCTGCTAGCACTTGTGAAGCTGAAAGTGCATCAGCAACTGAAGGCAAAATGCAGAGACCCTTTTGCAGCAAAGTCCTTAAAGACAATCAGACATTTTTCCAAAGGTCCTGACAATTCTATTCGATACTACCAGAAAAACTCAAGACTTCTGAAATGGAGCTCTACCTACAAGTCACGCGATCCCATGGCATCCCTAGGACCCCTCACTTTGAGCTGTTAAGTCGTGTCAGACATTCTCCTGAAAACAGTAGAAATACCTGTAGATAAACAGTGATCTTTATGTCCACCCATTCTAAAGATTCAGCCTGAAGTTACAGTTACTGCAGCATATGTATTATTCTGTTTAAGTTTTAATACATGAAAAAAGAGGAGGAAAACACCCACGAGTACCCATTTTAAAGAAAAGACTGTTGTAAGAGTCTCACAGAACCACCAGCAGGAGGGGCAGGGGTGGGGGGAATTTAATATTTAAGGAAAGAAAACACGTTACAGGTCTTTCTGTTTCTGAGAAGTCCCATCCCCAAGTCCTTAATCACATTCAAACTGCCTCCGGTGGGACTTAGCCATCAGGTCTACCCAGCTCCGGCGCGACTTGGCCACCAGGTCTACCTGCCTCCAGCGAGACATAGCCGTCAGGTCTACCCAGCTCCAGTGGGACTTGGCCGTCAGGTCTACCCACATCCAGAGGGGCCTGGCTGCCAGGTCCACCCGCCTCCGGCAAGACTTAGCCATCAGGTCTACCTGGCTCCTGCGGGACTTGGATGCCGGGTCTTCCCGCAGGTGGTGCACAGAGGCAGACAGGTCTACCCGGCTCCAGAGCAATTTGGCTGCCAGGTCTACCCAATTGTGGTGAGACTTAGCCATCAGGTCTACCCTTATCTGGTGGGACTTGACCGTCAGGTCTACACGGCTCCGGTGGGACTTGGCCACCAGGTCTACATGGCTCTGCAGGGATTTAGCCGCCGGCTCGTCACGGCAGGTGGCGCTTGGGGTGGCCAGGTCTACCCAGCTCTGGCGAGATTTAGCTGTCAGGTCTACCCGGCTCCTGTGGGACTTGGTCATCAGGTCTACCAGGCTCCGGCGAGACTTAGCCACCAGGTCTACCCAACTCCGGTAGGACTTCAACCTGGCTAGTCCCAGCAGGTGGAGCGCAGCAGCGGCGGCCAGGTCTACCCAGGTCCAGCGTGATTTGGCCGCCAGGTCTACCCAACTCCAACGAAACAGCCGTCAGGTCTACATGGCTCTTGTGGTACTTGGCCGCCAGGTCTACCCACATGAGGATGGACTTGGCCGCCAGGTCTACCCAGCTCCGGCAGGCAAATTGGCTGCCAGGTCTACCTGGCTCCGGCAGGTGACTTGGCCGCCAGGTCTACCCGGCTCCGGCGGGACGGCGCATTTACGGGGGTGACAGGTAGACCTGTTGTCGTCACCACCTCCTCCGAGCTGCCGAAGGGGTCGCTGTTTTTCGCTGCCTCCAGTTACCTCATCGTAAAAGTCGGTGTCGTTGGCGCGCCTCCCCGCTGGGAGGTGGCGGCATTCTTCGACCCCTCCAGGGGCGGCGACTTACCTGTCCATACTGTAAGGGCGAGCGTTGCCTCGCCTCTGGAGAAGGGCTAGGGAGCGGCTGCCAGCGCTCGTGGGTCAGCCGGCCGAGCGGAGCGCTGTGCATGCTGTGGAGCAGGGCGAAGACCAGCGACCGGCGGCAGTCGCCGGAACTCAAACGCGCACAGGCCGGGGTAGCGGGGGTGCAGTCTTTGTGGCGGCTTCCTTCTCCCCGGTGCCAGAGGGAACCCGATGACAGCGGAGGTTCCTGCTGGCGCATGCCACAGGCAGACTGCCGGGGGCTTTGGGAGCCTGCTGTGGCTTTCCCTTGCCCCGGAGGTCCCGGTGATGCGAGAGGCGAGGGCGGCAGGACCACCTTGCCCTTTTTTTTCTCCGGCCTTAAGCCGGAGCCCGCCGAGAGAGCGGGGAGCCGGTTCCGCTGGGCGGCAGCCGAGCGCAAAACGGCCCGCTGTTTTTCGGGGCCTGCCGTGGCTTTTCCAGACGCCAAGGGCCCAAGGATGGGTGTGTGTGCAGGCGGCAGCGCCGCTGCCTCGACCCCCCTTTTTCCTCACGTGGATTTTTTTTTATTTTTTTTTGTTTTCTTCCCCCGTTTTTGAGCCATACGAGCTGCACGGCAAGGAGAGCGGTGTCTGGCCCTGCGTGGTTTCTGGAGAGTGCTCATTGAGAAGGTTGCCACTGGTATGGGTCAGGTGGCGGCACCTCATCCCTTGTTTTTAACTCTGGCCCTAAGCCGGAGCCCGTCGAGCGGGGAGAAAAACGAAAGTGGCTGCCGGCCGTGGTGCGCATAAACGGCCCGCTGTTTTTCGGAGCCTGCTGCGGCTTGCCCGGCCGCCGAAGGCCCGACGGGGATGGTGTGGGCGAGGCGGCGGCACCTCTTCTCCCTTTTCCTCCTGTTTTTTTCCTTCCCCGCTCCCCCCCTGTTTTCCATCCATACGAGGTGCATGGGAAGGCCGCAACGTCCGTCCTTGCGCGGCTTCTGGGGACCGCTCGGTGAGCGGGCTTGCACTGGTACGGGGCAGGTGGCGGCACCTTGTCCTTTGCATTGTCCTCCAGCCCTAAGCTGGAGCCCGCCGAGTGGGCAGGGAGTTCTGAGAAGGGAAGCCGGTCTCGGTGAGAGGGCTTGCACCGGTACGGGGCAGGTGGTGGCACCTCGTCCTTTGCGCTGTCCTCCAGCCCTAAGCTGGAGCCCGGCGAGCCGGGGTGAGAGAATCCAGCTGCTGGCCACGGTGGCTGGCAGCCTGAGCACATAATGGCCCGCTGTTTTTTTCGGACCCTGCCGTGGCTTCCCCGGCCGCCGAGGGCCCAAGGATGGGTGTGGGCGAGGCAGTGGCGCCTCGTCCTCCTTCTCCCTGATGTTTTTTGTTTCTAATGGGTTTTGTCGGGTGTGTGTCGTCCCCTGCCACCACCTGCTTTTGTTTCATTTTGTCCTGTCCCATCTGGGCTTGTTTTCGTTTATCCCTGGGTTTTTTTTCTGGCCTTCCCCGCCCGGGGATTTTCAGTCCCTGTGAGGAAGCGGTTCCCTGTGTGGTGACAAAGGCCGGCAGCGGTCGCCTGGTACTCTCGAACGCTAGAAGACGAAGGGAGAGTGAGCCTCAGCGGTTTCTCTCCACCCCTGCCGAATCTCACTTAAGGGAAGCGTTGTCCAGAGCCAGGTGGATGACGGCGTCTCCCGCTCCGCTCCCACCGTGTTGAGTGATGTGGCAAGGCATGGAGGCGGTGCTCGCTGAAGCGGTCACCCCAGGGTGCATTGGGGAGGATCCATGGCGAGGCGGCTCTGCTGGGATGGAGGCCGCGCAGCCTCCACTTCCTCGCTCTCCCCCTTTCCCTTTGCCGATCGATGTGGCACTCAGGGGCGCGTGGGGAAGGCTTCGTGGTGGGCTGGCTCTGCCAGTGGTCTGGTCACGTTGCACCTCCCCTCCGACATCGCCCCCTCTTCGTCTGGCTTGCACGCAGGGGGCCCCACGTCTTGCTGTCCGCCCCTGGGTGGCGACAGATGCTCGCGGCTGCCCGCTCTGCTGTGACGGAGGCTGCACGGCCTCCGCTTCCTCGCTCTCCCCCTTTCTCTTTGCCGATCAATGAGGCCTTTCGGGTCGCGTCGGAGAGGGTCCTTGGCAGGCCAGCTCTGCCATCGCTCCCTGTCATGGGGAGTTGTGGCGGTGCCTGGTGTTCAGGCGGGGTGGTCTCCTCCTTTCCAATTCGCTTCCCGTCGAACACAAGGTGTTGCCCTCCTCCCCGAGCCGGGCTGAGGGGGGTTCGCAAAGGACGGCAGTGGTGTCGGCGGCGGGGCGCGTGCCTTGCCGTGTCGCCCCGCCGTCTTTCTCCCCCCAGCCGTCTCGGCAGGGTTCCTGGGGGCATCTTTACCACACCCAGCTCTGTGACAGCCGTGTAACCCCACGAGTTCTCAGGTGCCCTTAAAGCACGCCAGGCGCTGGCGCTGGCCTTGTCCCGGGTGCCCGCAGGTGCCGGCCGCGAGCAGCACTCGGGTGGTGGGGGAGGCTTAGCTGAGGTCCCGGGGAAGAAAAAGCAAGTGGGCGGCAGAGGGGCGTCCCCCACCGTCGCTGCCGTTCCCTGTTGGCTCTTGTTGCCGCACCCCCGCCTGCTGCGGAACGAGCCGCCCCATCAGGAGCCTTGTCGGTGGGACGTCGCCCGCCTTGGCAGGTCGCCATCTCCTCTAGCATGTCCAGTTGCTCCCGTGGCAGGGGGGAAAGGGGCGGGATGGCCTGCCATCCGCAGCCCCGGGAGCCAGCTTTGGGGGCGGGTCAGCCCTGGCCGGCTGACGCTGTGCGGAGCGGTGAGCGGCCGCATGCCCGCGCGCCTGCGGTGGCGCCCGTCTCGCGGGAGGCGGGGGTTGCAGCGTCGCCGAGGTGCCGCGCGGCTGGCCACGCGTGGAAAAGCTGTGCAGCGGTCCTGGCTCCTCGCCTGTGGCGTCACAGGCAGGGGCCGGCTGCTGGGGCCGGTCCTGCACTGCCCCTCCGGGGAAGGCGCCGCCGGCCCTGCCCCAGGTGCACACGTGCCCTCGGGTCATCGGTGGGCCTCTGCCGGCCGGTGCCATTGCTGCCATGTCGCCACCGTCGCGTCCGCGATGCCGCTCCTGCGGGTCGGAGCGGTGAAAGAGCCTGGGCGGTCAGGTTTGGTAATTCTAGAGCTTATACATGCCGACGAGCACTGACCTCTGGGGATGTGTGCATTTATCAGAGCAAAACCAACCCGGGCCCGCCCGGCAGCTTTGGTGACTCTAGATAACCTCGAACCGATCGCACGCCCCCGCGGCAATGACGACCCATTCGAATGTCTGCCTTATCAACTTTCGATGGTACTGTCTGTGCCTACCATGGTGACCACACATGACGGGGAATCAGGGTTCGATTCCGGAGAGGGAGCCTGAGAAATGGCTACCACATCCAAGGAAGGCAGCAGGCACGCAAATTACCCGCTCCTGACCCGGGGAGGTAGTGACGAAAAATAACAATAGAGGACTCTTTCGAGGCCCTGTAATTGGAATGAGCGCACTTTAAATCCTTGAGCGAGGATCCATTGGAGAGCAAGTGTGGTGCCAGCAGCCGTGGTAATTCCAGTTCCAATAGCGTATCTTAAAGTTGCTGCAGTTAAAAAGCTCGTAGTTGGATCTTGGGATAGATCTGGTGGTCCACCGCGAGGCGAGCCACCGCCTGTCCCAGCCCCTGCCTCTCAACGCCCCCTCGATGCTCTTAGCTGAGTGTCCCGCGGGGCCCGAAGCGTTTACTTTGAGAAAATTAGAGTGTTCAAAGCAGGCCAGCCGCCGGCATACTGCAGCTAGGAATAATGGAATAGGACTCCGGTTCTATTTTGTTGGTTTTTGGAAACAGGTCCATGATTAAGAGGGACGGCTGGGAGCATTCTTATTGTGCCGCTAGAGGTGAAATTCTTGGACTGGCGCAAGACGGCCTAGAGAGAAAGCATTTGCCAAGAATGTTTTCATTAATCAAGAACGAAAGTTGGAGGTTCGAAGACGATCAGATACTGTCATAGTTCCAACCATAAACGATGCCGACTGGCGATCCGGCGGCATTATTCCCAAGACCCGCCGGGCAGCTCCCGGGAAACCCAAGTCTTTGGGTTCTGGGGGGAGTATGGTTGCAAAGCTGAAACTTAAAGGAATTGACGGAAGACCACCACCAGGAGTGGAGCCTGCGGCTTAATTTGACTCAACACGGGAAACCTCACCTGCCCTTTGTACACACCGCCTGTCGCTACTACCGATTGGATGGTTTAATGAGGTCCTCGGATTGGCCCCGGCTGGGTCAGCCACGGCCCTGCCGGAGTGTCGAGAAGACTGTTGAACTTGACTATCTAGAGGAAGTAAAAGTCGTAAAAGGTTTCCGTAAGTGAACCTGCAGAAGGATCATTACTGGGGGCTCGTCGAGTGGGCGACTCGGCCGCTCACCCGGGCTTGGCGTCGCACGCCGCACAGGGGGGCCCCTCGCGGGGAGGGGGCTCAGGGAGCACAGCGGCGCAGGCCCACTCCCTTTCTGCTCCCGTTGCTCACCTCTGTGGGCACCGCGCACCGGCAGAGAGGGGGCCCCACGTGGGGCCCCGGGCGCGTGGCAGGTTCCACGGCGTCGGAGTCGGGGTGTGAGCCGTGCCGCGCGCAGGCGCCGCGTTCCCCCTCCAACCCCGTCTGGCGGGGTGCGGAGGGCGTTCTCCCGGCCCGCCGCGCCGCTGCCACGCCGCTGCCACCACGGCCCCGCTCGAGCCTTGCCGCTGCAGTCGGCGCCTCCAAACACTGGCCGCGGGTGTCCGCGCGCCTTACTCGAGTTTGCCCGGGCCCAGCTCCCCCCATGAGCCGCACCTTGCCGGAGGGGAGGGGTACCAGCACCCTGAGGCGCTCCCGGTCTGGCTCGCTCACGGCCCGCCGCCGCCGGCCTGCCGCCTCCGCTGCTTCTCCGCGCTTACTGCCACCGCGTCCCCTTTCCAGCCTCTGCTGGCAGTGGCCGGCCGGGCAGGGAGGAAAGGCCTCCGGGCGTTCCAGGGTGGCATGCGGCTCCGGGCGGCGCGGCGGTGCTCCCCCCTCCGCCCCTCCCCGTGGGGGAGCCGGGGGAGGGCTCCACTGCCACGCCTCTGGCGGGCGAGGCCGCACCAAGCCATGTCCTGCACCGGCGGGCGGCCTGCGCCACAGCTCTCCTCCCGGGTGCAGCGCTGGGCTCCTGAGGGAAACCCCAGGCCCAGGCAAGGAGGACGAGGTTGTGAAGGCAGATGTCAGGCGCGCCCCCGTGGGCAGACGCTCCCCCGAAGGTGGCAGTGGGGGATGCACCCCCGTGGGGGTCTCCAGGTCGTTTCCCTCACCCCAGGGCCAGGTGCCTAGTGTCCATGTCTCTGCGGCCCTCCCCCTCGACGTGTGCCGGGGGCGGGAGGCCGCGGGGGCTGGGTGGAGGTTTAAAGACTCGGGCGGCTTGATGCAACCCGCGGGGGGGCTTGGCCGCGTGGCGGCATTGCCTCAGGGGGTGGGAGTTTCTCCGCTTATGCCCCCATGGACATCCGCCATGCACACGCGCCGTTCCCCGCAGGCAGCCATGCCGGGGAGGGGTCCCGCTTCCCCCTCCCTCTCCGCAGTCCGGTCTCAGCGGAGAGACCGCGGCGCCGGTTTGTCGCGTCCAGCCTACCTGCCTCAAAATGGGCGGCCCCGGGTGCCAGGAGCATGTGCTCCCGCGCTGGGGTGGTGGGTCCCCACGGTGGGTATACGCCAGGCGGCCGTTGGAAGGCTGCCGCGCCTCCATTGCGGCGCTGCAGCGCGCCGCGCTCCGTTTTCTCTCCCCGCCCCAGCGAGAGCTCGACAGTCTCCTGCTGCTGGCCGCCGGCGATGGCGGCACACCGCCCGAGCCAAGGCCCTGCCCGTCGCTTAGTCGCTTCGTCGTCGCCCCTCCTTCCTGGCCGCGCCTGGTGGGGGTGGGCGGGCAGGTGGGGGTGTCCCATTCCTGGTCTCCATGTGGAACCGGGGACAGCGGGCATCGCCCCCGCGTCAGCGCCGTCTGCCCTCCACTCGGTGCACGCCAGTGGGGGTAGAGGTGAGGACCGGTGGAGGCGGTCCCGGGCAGGACCGCGGGCGGCAGCATCGCTGGCTCGGGATCCGGCGGTGTATGCCTCCGGCGCGGCGGCGGAGCCGCCGAGAGGTGCTGGCGGGACAGACACGGGGGGGAAAGACGGCTATCACGGTGTGGCGTAAGCGTGCGGGATCCAACAGGGCGTCCCGCCGGTGTTGCCGCAGGGGCGCCCACTTCCCCAAAGTCGCCCCCAAAATGAGCAAGGTGCTTTGATTTTCCCATGTTGCCGGGGGAGCACGGGCTCCCCCCGCCCTTGCCGTTCGGGTTTTTTCCTATTACGCCCTCTCCCACCTCTCTCGTGTAGTGTTTGTGTGGTCAGCAGAGGCAAGTCGGCTCAGTCGCGGCCAGAGGCTGACAGCAGGCCCAGCCTGCATGAGGGCAGCAGGCGGTCCTCCGAAAAGGTGGGCCACTCTCGACGGACGGTTCCTGGCGCCTCCGCGCGTGCGGGGCGGTGCCTAAACTCAGACAGCGCTTAGCAGTGGATCACTAGGCTCTCGCAGCTAACTGCGAGAATTAATGTGAAATGCAGGACACATTAATCATCAACACTTTGAACGCACTTACGGGCCAGGGTTCCTCCCGCGGCTACGCCTGTCTGAGCATTGCTTTACCAACAAAAAAAGGTAAAAGTTCAGGTCCTGCTCGCACAGCAATAGAGCCACAGGGAAAAAGTGATACTGGACCTCAATGCTTCCTGGAACCCTTTAAATGCCACACACACTTTGGCCGTTTCTGTATTCCTGCGGACTCTATCCTCAAAACCAACTTTTTTTAATCTCGGCGGCCTCCAGAGCAAAAAAGGCAAATGACCAGCTCCTGCTCCCACAGCAAAGGTGTCGGGGGAAAAGTGATGATGGTCCTCAATAAATCATGGAACCCATTTAAATGCCCCACCGACTTGGGCCCTCTCTGCTTTTCTGCGGACTCTATCCTCAAACCCACCTTTTATAACTCTCGGTGTCAACCAAAACAAAAAAGGCAAACGTCCAGCTCCTGCTCTCACAGCAAAGATGCCAGGGGGGAAAAGTGATGTTGGGCATCACTGCCTCCTGGAACAAATTCCACTGCCCACACACTTGGCCATCTCTGTTTTCCTGCGGAATCTATACACAAACAGAGCTTTTTTCACTCTTGGTGGCTTCCAGAGAAAAAAGTGCAAACGTCCAGCTACTGCTACCACAGCAAATGTGCCAGGGGGGAAAAGTGATGCTGGTCCTCACTGCCTCCTGGAACGCCTTAAAATGCCAAACACATTTGGGCCCTCTCTGCTTTCCTGCGGACTCTAGCCTCAAAAACAGCTCTTTTAACTCTCAACGGCCTCCAAAGCAAAATAGGCAAACGTCCCAGCTTTTGCTGCCACAGCAAAGGTGCCAGCGGGGAAAAGTGATGCTGGGTCGCACTGCATCTTAGAACCGCTTAAAATGCCCCACACACTTGGGCCCTCTCTGCTTTCCTGCGGACTCTATCCTCAAAAGCACATTTTTCACTCTCGTTGTCATCCAGGCCAAAAAAAGCAAACGTCCAGCTCCTGCTGCCACAGCAAAGGTGCCAGCGGGGAAAAGTGATGCTGGTCCCAACTGCCTCCTGGAACCTACTCAAATGCCACACACACGTAGGCCTTCTCTGCTTTCCTGCAAATTCTAGCCTCAAAACCACCTTTTTAAACTCTCAACGGCCTCCAGAGCAAAATAGGAAAATGTCCAGCTCCTGCTCCCCCAGGGAAGGTGCCAGGGTAGAAGAGTGATGCTGGTCCTCACTGCCTCCTGGAACCCATTCAAATGCGCCACACATTTGGGCCCTCTCTGATTCCCTGCGGTCTCTAGCCTCAAAAGCACTTTTTTCACTCTCAGCTACCTCCTGAGCCTAAAAGGCAAGCGTCCAGCTCCTGCTGCCACAGCAAAGGTGCCAGAGGGGAAAAGTGATGTTGGTTTTCACTGCCTCCTGGAACAACTTCAAATGCACTGTACACTTAGGCCCTCTCTGCTTTCCTACGGACGCTATCCTCAAAAGCATATTTTTTCACTCTCGGTGGCCTCCGAGCAAGAAAGGCAAACGCCCATCTCCTGCTGGCAGAAAAAATGTTCCAGTTGGGAACAGTGATGTTGGTCCTCACTGCCTCTAGAACCCCTTCAAATGCCCCAAACACTTAAGCCCTCTCTGATTTCCGGCGGAACCTATCCTCAAAAGAACCTGTTTTCACTTTTGGCGGCCTCCGGAGCACAAAAGAAAAACGTACAGCTCCTGCTGGCACAACAAATGTTCCAGCGGGGAAAAGTGATGCTGGTCCTCACTGCCTCCTGGAACCCCTTCAAATGCCCCACAAACTTCAGCCCTCTCTGCTTTCCTGTGGTATCTAGCCTAAAAAGCACCTTTTTCACTCTCGGCGGCCTCTGGAGCAAAAAAAAATTAGTAAGTCCATCTCCTGCTGCCACAGCAATGGTGCCAGCGGGGAAAAGTGATGCTGGTCCTCACTGCCTCCTGGAACCCCTTCAAATGCCCCACAAATTTGGCCCTCTCTGTTTTCCTGCCATCTCTACCCTCAAAAGCACCTTTTTTCACTCTCGGCGGCCTCCAGATCAAAAAAGGAAAACGTCCAGCTACTGCTGCCACAGCAAATGTTCCAGCGGGGAAAAGTGATGCTGGTCCTCACTGCCTCCTGGAACCCCTTCAAATGCACTATACACTTCGGTACTTTCTGCTTTCCTGCGCACTCTATCCTCAAAAGCACCTTTTTTCATTCTCAGCGGCCTCCAGCTCCTGCTCCAACAATAAAGGTGGCAGGGTGGAAGAGTAATGCTGGTCCTCACTGCCTCCTGGAACCCCTTCAAATGCCCAACAAACAAGTGTGCCCTCTCTGCTTTCCGCGGACTCTAGCCTCGAAAGGAAGTTGTTTCACTCTTGGCGCCCTCCGGAGCAAAAAAGGCAAACATCCAGGTCCTGCTGCCACAGCAAAAATGGCAGGGTGGAAGAGTAATGCTGGTCCTCACTGCCTTCTGGAACCACTTCAAATGCCACAAACATTTGGGCCCTCGTTGCTTTCCAGCATGCTCCATCCTCAAAAGCATATTTTTTCACTCTTGGTGGCCTCTGGAGCAAAAAAAGGAAAACGTCCATCTCCTGCTGGCACAGCAAGATTGCCAGCAGGGAAAGGTATTGCTCGTCCTCACTGCCTCCTGGAACCCCTTCAAATGCCCTTCAAACTTAGGCCCTCTCTGCTTTCCTGCGGACTCTAGCCACAAAAGCATCTGTATTTACTCTCGGCGGCGTCAAGAGCAAAAAAGGCAAACGTCCAGCTCCTGCTGCCACAGCAAAGGTGCCAGCGGGGAAAAGTGATGCTGGTCCTCACTGCCTCCTGGAACCCCTGAAAATGCCACAAACACTTCGGCCCTCTCTGCTTTCCTGCCGAATCTTGCCTCAAAAGCACCTGTTTTATCTCTCGGCGGCCTCCGGAGCAAAAAAGGCAAATGTCTAGCTCCTGCTCCCACAGCAAAGGTGCCAAAGGGGAAAAGCGATGCTGGTCCTCACTGCCTCCTGGAACCCCTTCAAATGCCCCAGACAATTTGGCCCTCTCTGCTTTCCTGCGCACTCCATCCTCAAAAGCACCTGTTTTCGCTTTCGGCAGTGTTTGGAGCAAAAAAGACAAACGTCCAGCTTTTTCTGCCACAGCAAAGGTGCCAGCGGGGAAAAGTGATGCTGGTCCTCACTGCCTCCTGGAACCCCTTCAAATGCCCCAGACAATTTGGCCCTCTCTACTTTTTTGAGGACTCTATCCTCAAAAGCACCTGTTTTCACTCTCGGCAGCTTCCGTAGCCAAAAAGACAAACGTCCCGCTTTTGCTGCCACAGCAAAGGTGCCAGCGGGGAAAAGTGATGCTGGTCCACACTGCCTTCTGGAACCCCTTCAAATGCCCCAGACTATTGGGCCCTCTCTGCTTTTCTGTGGACCCCATCCTCAAAAGCACCTGTTTTCACTTTCGGCGGTGTTTGGAGCAAAAAAGACAAACGTCCAGCTTTTGCTGCCACAGCAAAGGTGCCAGCGGGGAAAAGTGATGCTGGTCCTCACTGCCTCCTGGAATCCCTTCAAATGCCCCAGACAATTTGGACCTCTCTGCTTTCCTGCGCACTCCATCCTCAAAAGCACCTGTTTTCACTCTCGGCAGCCTCCGGAGCAAAAAAGACAAACGTCCAGCTTTTGCTGCCACAGCAAAGGTGCCAGCGGGCAAAAGTGATGCTGGTCCTCACTGCCTCCTGGAACCCCTTCAATTGCCCCAGATAATTTGGCCCTCTCTGCTTTCCTGCGCACTCCATCCTCAAAAGCACCTCTTTTCGCTTTCGGCGGTGTTTGGAGCAAAAAAGACAAACGTCCAGCTTTTCCTGCCACAGCAAAAGTGCCAGTGGGGAAAAGTGATGATGGTACTAACTGCCTCCTGGAACCTCTTCAAATGCCCCAGACAATTTGGCCCTCTCTGCTTTCCTGCGCACTCCATCCTCAAAAGCACCGGTTTTCACTCTCGGCGGTGTTTGGAGCAAAAAAGACAAACGTCCAGCTTTTGCTGCCACAGCAAAAGCTGCCAGCGGGGAAAAGTGATGCTGGTCCTCACTGCCTCCTGGAACCCCTTCAAATGCCCCAGACAATTGGGCCCTCTCTGCTTTCCTGCGCACTCCATCCTCAAAAGCACCTGTTTTCACTCTCGGCAGCCTCCGGAGCAAAAAAGACAAACGTCCAGCTTTTGCTGCCACAGCAAAGGTGCCAGCGGGCAAAAGTGATGCTGGTCCTCACTGCCTCCTGGAACCCCTTCAATTGCCCCAGATAATTTGGCCCTCTCTGCTTTCCTGCGCACTCCATCCTCAAAAGCACCTCTTTTCGCTTTCGGCGGTGTTTGGAGCAAAAAAGACAAACGTCCAGCTTTTCCTGCCACAGCAAAAGTGCCAGCGGGGAAAAGTGATGCTGGTGCTCACTGCCTCCTGGAACCCCTTCAAATGCCACAGACAATTTGGCCCTCTCTGCTTTCCTGCGCACTCCATCCTAAAAAGCACCTGTTTTCACTCTCGGCGGTGTTTGGAGCAAAAAAGACAAACGTCCAGCTTTTGCTGCCACAGCAAAGGTGCCAGCGGGGAAAAGTGATGCTGGTCCTCACTGCCTCCTGGAACCCCTTCAAATGCCCCAGACAATTTGGCCCTCTCTGCTTTCCTGCGCACTCCATCCTCAAAAGCACCTGTTTTCTCTTTCGGCGGTGTTTGGAGCAAAAAAGACAAACGTCGAGCTTTTGCTGCCACAGCAAAGGTGCCAGCGGGGAAAAGTGATGCTGGTCCACGCTGCCTCCTGGAACCCCTTCAAATGCCCCAGACTATTGGGCCCTCTCTGCTTTTCTGTGGACCCCATCCTCAAAAGCACCTGTTTTCGCTTTCGGCGGTGTTTGGAGCAAAAAAGACATACGTCCAGCTTTTGCTGCCACAGCAAAGGTGCCAGCGGGGAAAAGTGATGCTGGTCCTCACTGCCTCCTGGAACCCCTTCAAATGCCCCAGACAATTTGGCCCTCTCTGCTTTCCTGCGCACTCCATCCTCAAAAGCACCTCTTTTCTCTTTCGGCGGTGTTTGGAGCAAAAAAGACAAACGTCCAGCTTTTGCTGCCACAGCAAAGGTGCCAGCGGGGAAAAGTGATGCTGGTCCTCACTGCCTCCTGGAACCCCTTCAAATGCCCCACACAATTTGGCCCTCTCTACTTTCCTGCGCACTCCATCCTCAAAAGCACCGGTTTTCGCTTTCGGCGGTGTTTGGAGCAAAAAAGACAAACGTCCAGCTTTTGCTGCCACAGCAAAGGTGCCAGCGGGGAAAAGTGATGCTGGTCCTCACTGCCTCCTGGAAACCCTTCAAATGCCCTAGACAATTTGGCCCTCTCTGCTTTCCTGCACAATCTATCCTCAAAAGCACATTTTTCCTCTCTCAACAGACTCCGGACCAAAAAATATAAACGTCCAGCTTTTGCTGCCACAGCAAAGGTGCCAGCAGGGAACAGTCATGCTGGTCCTCACTGCCTCCTGGAACCTCTTCAAATGCCCCAGACAATTTGGCCCTCTCTGCTTTCCTGCGGACTCCATCCTCAAAAGCACCTGTTTTCGCTTTCGGCGGTGTTTGGAGCAAAAAAGACAAACGTCCAGCTTTTGCTGCCACAGCAAAGGTGCCAGCGGGGAAAAGAGATGCTGGTCCTCACTGCCTCCTGGAACCCCTTCAAATGCCCCAGATAATTTGGCCCTCTCTGCTTTCCTGCACAATCTATCCTCAAAAGCACATTTTTCCTCTCTCAAAAGACTCCGGACCAAAAAATATAAACGTCCAGTTTTTGCTGCCACAGCAAAGGTGCCAGCAGGGAACAGTCATGGTGGTCCTCACTGCCTCCTGGAATAGCTTCAAATGCCTCAGACAATTTGGCCCTCTCTGTTTTCCTGCGCACTCCATCCTCAAATGCACCTGTTTTCACTCTCAGCAGACTCCAGAGCAAAAAAGACAAACGTCCAGCTTTTGCTGCCACAGCAAAGGTGCCAGCGGGGAAAAGTGATGCTGGTCCTCACTGCCTCCTGGAACCCCTTCAAATGCCCCAGACAATTTGGCCCTCTCTGCTTTCCTGCACAATCTATCCTCAAAAGCACATTTTTCCTCTCTGAACAGACTCCGGAGCAAAAAATACAAACGTCCAGCTTTTGCTGCCACAGCAAAGGTGCCAGTGGGGAAAAGTGATGCTGGTCCTCACTGCCTCCTGGAACCCCTTCAAATGCCCCACACAATTTGGCCCTCTCTACTTTCCTGCGGACTCCATCCTCAAAAGCAGTATTTTTCACTCTGGGCGCTGTTTGATGCAAAAAAGACAAACGTCCAGCTTTTGCTGCCACAGCAAAGGTGCCAGCGGGGAAAAGTAATGCTGGTCCTCACTGCCTCCCGGAACCCCTTCAAATGCCCCAGACAATATGGCCCTCTCTGCTTTCCTGCTGAATCAATCCGTAAAAGAACCTGTTTTCACTCTCAGCAGCCTCCAGAGCAAAAAAGACAAACGTCCATCTTTTGCTGCCACAGCAAAGGTGCCAGCGGGGAAAAGTGATGCTGGTCCTCACTGCCTCCTGGAACCCCTTCAAATGCCCCAGACAATTTGGCCCTCTCTACTTTCCTGCGCACTCCATCCTCAAAATCACCGGTTTTCGCTTTCGGCGCTGTTTGGAGCAAAAAAGACATACGTCCAGCTTTTGCTGCCACAGCAAAGGTGCCAGCGGGGAAAAGTGATGCTGGTCCTCACTGCCTCCTGGAACCCCTTCAAATGACCCAGATAATTTGGCCCTCTCTGCTTTCCTGCACAATCTATCCTCAAAAGCACATTTTTCCTCTCTCAAAAGACTCCGGAGCAAAAAATATAAACGTCCAGCTTTTGCTGCCACAGCAAAGGTGCCAGCAGGGAACAGTCATGCTGGTCCTCACTGCCTCCTGGAACCCCTTCAAATGCCCCAGACAATTTGGCCCTCTCTGTTTTCCTGCGCAATCCATCCTCAAAAGCACCTGTTTTCACTCTGGGCAGACTCCGGAGCAAAAAAGACAAACGTCCAGCTTTTGCTGCCACAGCAAAGGTGCCAGCGGGGAAAAGCGATGCTCGTCCTCACTGCTTCCTGGAACCCCTTCAAATGCCCCAGACAATTTGGCCCTCTCTGCTTTCCTGCGGACTCCATCCTCAAAAGCACCTGTTTTCGCTTTCGGCGGTGTTTGCAGCAAAAACGACAAACGTCCAGCTTTTGCTGCCACAGCAAAGGTGCCAGCGGGGAAAAGTGATGCTGGTCCTCACTGCCTCCTGGAACCCCTTCTAATGCCCCAAACAAATTGGCCCTCTCTGCTTTCCTGTGCACTCCATCCTCAAAAGCACCTGTTTTCACTCTGGGCCGCCTCCGGAGCAAAAAAGACAAACGTCCAGCTTTTGCTGCCACAGCAAAGGTGCCAGCGGGGAAAAGTGATGCTGGTCCTCACTGCCTCCTGGAACCCCTTCAAATGCCCCAGACAATTTGGCACTCTCTGCTTTCCTGCGCACTCCATCCTCAAAAGCACCTGTTTTCACTCTGGGCAGACTCCGGAGCAAAAAAGACAAACGTCCAGCTTTTGCTGCCACAGCAAAGGTGCCAGCGGGGAAAAGTGATGCTGGTCCTCACTGCCTCCTGGAACCCCTTCAAATGCCCCAGACAATTTGGCCCTCTCTACTTTCCTGCGGACTCCATCCTCAAAAGCAGTATTTTTCACTCTGGGCGCTGTTTGGAGCAAAAAAGACAAACGTCCAGCTTTTGCTGCCACAGCAAAGGTGCCAGCGGGGAAAAGTGATGCTGGTCCTCACTGCCTCCTGGAACCCCTTCAAATGCCCCAGACAATTTGGCCCTCTCTGCTTTCCTGCGCACTCCATCCTCAAAAGCACCTGTTTTCTCTTTCGGCGGTGTTTGGAGCAAAAAAGTCAAACGTCCAGCTTTTGCTGCCACAGCAAAGGTGCCAGCGGGGAAAAGTGATGCTGGTGCTCACTGCCTCCTGGAACCCCTTCAAATGCCCCAGACAATTTGGCCCTCTCTACTTTCCTGCGCACTCCATCCTCAAAAGCACCGGTTTTCGCTTTCGGCGGTGTTTGGAGCAAAAAAGACATACGTCCAGCTTTTGCTGCCACAGCAAAGGTGCCAGCGGGGAGAAGTGATGCTGGTCCTCACTGCCTCCTGGAACCCCTTCAAATGACCCAGATAATTTGGCCCTCTCTGCTTTCCTGCACAATCTATCCTCAAAAGCACATTTTTCCTCTCTCAAAAGACTCCGGAGCAAAAAATATAAACGTCCAGCTTTTGCTGCCACAGCAAAGGTGCCAGCAGGGAACAGTCATGCTGGTCCTCACTGCCTCCTGGAACCCCTTCAAATGCCCCAGACAATTTGGCCCTCTCTGTTTTCCTGCGCAATCCATCCTCAAAAGCACCTGTTTTCACTCTGGGCAGACTCCGGAGCAAAAAAGACAAACGTCCAGCTTTTGCTGCCACAGCAAAGGTGCCAGCGGGGAAAAGCGATGCTCGTCCTCACTGCTTCCTGGAACCCCTTCAAATGCCCCAGACAATTTGGCCCTCTCTGCTTTCCTGCGGACTCCATCCTCAAAAGCACCTGTTTTCGCTTTCGGCGGTGTTTGCAGCAAAAACGACAAACGTCCAGCTTTTGCTGCCACAGCAAAGGTGCCAGCGGGGAAAAGTGATGCTGGTCCTCACTGCCTCCTGGAACCCCTTCAAATGCCCCAGACAATTTGGCCTTCTCTGCTTTCCTGCACAATCTATCCTCAAAAGCACATTTTTCCTCTCTGAACAGACTCCGGACCAAAAAATATAAACGTCCAGCTTTTGCTGCCACAGCAAAGGTGCCAGTGGGGAAAAGTGATGCTGGTCCTCACTGCGTCCTGGAACCCCTTCAAATGCCCCAGACAATTTGGCCCTCTCTACTTTCCTGCGGACTCCATCCTCAAAAGCACCATTTTTCACTCTGGGCGCTGTTTGGAGCAAAAAAGACAAACGTCCAGCTTTTGCTGCAACAGCAAAGGTGACAGCGGGGAAAAGTGATGCTGGTCCTCACTGCCTCCCGGAACCCCTTCAAATGCCCCAGACAATATGGCCCTCTCTGCTTTCCTGCTGAATCAATCCGTAAAAGAACCTGTTTTCACTCTCAGCAGCCTCCAGAGCAAAAAAGACAAACGTCCATCTTTTGCTGCCACAGCAAAGGTGCCAGCGGGGAAAAGTGATGCTGGTCCTCACTTCCTCCTGGAACCCCTTCAAATGCCCCAGACAATTTGGCCCTCTCTGCTTTCCTGCACAATCTATCCTCAAAAGCATCTTTTTTCACTATCAGCAACCTCCTGAGCAAAAAATAGAAACGTCCATCTCCTGATGCCACAGTAAAGGTGCCAGCGGGGAAAAGTGATGCTGGTCCTCACTGCCTCCCGGAACCCCTTGAAATGCCCCAGACAATTTGGCCATCACTGCTTTCCTGCGCACTCCATCCTCAAAAGCACCGGTTTTCGCTTTCGGCGGTTTTTGGAGCAAAAAAGACATACGTCCAGCTTTTGCTGCCACAGCAAAGGTGCCAGCGGGGAAAAGTTATGCTGGTCCTCACTGCCTCCTGGAATCCCTTCAAATGCCCCAGACAATTTAGACCTCTCTGCTTTCCAGTGGACTCTATCCTCAAAAGCGCCTCTTTTCACTTCTGTCAGCCTCCGGACCAAAAATACAAATGTCCAGCTTTTGTTTCCACAGCAAAGGTGCCAGCGGGGAAAAGTGATGCTGGTCCTCACTGCCTCCTGGAACCCCTTCAAATGCCCCAGACAATTTGGCCCTCTCTGCTTTCCTGCGCACTCCATCCTCAAAAGCACCTGTTTTCAATCTGGGCAGCCTCCGGAGCAAAAAAGAGAAACGTTCAGCTTTTGCGGCCACAGCAAAGGTGCCAGTGGGGAAAAGTGATGCTGGTCGTCACTGCCTCCTGGAAACCCTTCAAATGCCCCAGACAATTTGGCCCTCCCGTCTTTCCTGCACAATCTATCCTCAAAAGCACATTTTTCCTCTCTCAACAGACTACGGACCAAAAAATATAAACGTCCAGCTTTTGCTGCCACAGCAAAGGTGCCAGCAGGGAACAGTCATGCTGGTCCTCACTGCCTCCTGGAATCCCTTCAAATGCCCCATACAATTTGGCCCTCTTTGCTGTCTTGCCGACTCCATCCTCAAAAGCACTTGTTTTCGCTTTCGGCGGTGTTTGGAGCAAAAAAGACAAACGTCCAGCTTTTGCTGCCACAGCAAAGGTGCCAGCGGGGAAAAGAGATGCTGGTCCTCACTGCCTCCTGGAACCCCTTCAAATGCCCCAGACAATTTGGCCCTCTCTGTTTTCCTGCGCACTCCATCCTCAAAAGCACCTGTTTTAACTCTGGGCAGACTCCGGAGCAAAAAAGACAAACGTCCAGCTTTTGCTGCCACAGCAAAGGTGCCAGCGGCCAAAAGCGATGCTGGTCCTCACTGCTTCCTGGAACCCCTTCAAATGCCCCAGACAATTTGGCCCTCTCTGCTTTCCTGCGGACTCTATCCTTAAAAGCGCCTGTTTTCATTCTGGGCAACCTCCGTAGCAAAAAAGACAAACGTCCAGCTTTGCTGCCACAGCAAAGGTGCCAGCGGGGAAAAGTGATGCTGGTCCTCACTGCCTCCTGGAAACCCTTCAAATGCCCCAGACAATTTGGCCCTCTCTGCTTTCCTGCTGAATCCATCCGTAAAATAACCTGTTTTCACTCTCAGCAGCCTCCAGAGCAAAAAAGACAAACGTCCAGCTTTTGCTGCCACAGCAAAGGTGCCAGCGGGGAAAAGTGATGCTGGTCCTCACTGCCTCCTGGAACCCCTTCAAATGCCCCAGACAATTTGGCCCTCTCTGCTTTCCTGCCGAATCCACCCGTAAAAGAACCTGTTTTCTCTCTCAGCAGCCTCCGGAGCAAAAAAGAAAACCGTCTTGCTTTTGATGCCACATCAAAGGTGCCATCGGAAAAAAGTGATGCTGGTCCTCACTGCCTCCTGGAACCCCTTCAAATGCCCCAGACAATTTGGCCCTCTCTGCTTTCCTGCTGACTCCATCCTCAAAAGCACCTGTTTTCACTCTGGGCAGACTCCGGAGCAAAAAAGACAAATGTCCAGCTTTTGCTGCCACAGCAAAGGTGCCAGTGGGGAAAAGCAATGCTGGTCCTCACTGCTTCCTGGAACCCCTTCAAATGCCCCAGACAATTTGGCCCTCTCTGCTTTCCTGCACAATCTGTCCTCAAAAGCACATTTTTCCTCTCTCAACAGAATCCGGACCAAAAAATATAAACGTCCAGCTTTTGCTGCCTCAGCAAAGGTGCCAGCAGGGAACAGTCATGCTGGTCCTCACTGCCTCCCGGAACCCCTTCAAATGCCCCAGACAATTTGGCCCTCTCTGCTTTCCTGCGCACTCCATCCTCAAAAGCACCTGTTTTCACTCTGGGCCGCCTCCGGAGCAAAAAAGACAAACGTCCAGCTTTTGCTGCCACAGCAAAGGTGCCAGCGGCCAAAAGCGATGCTGGTCCTCACTGCTTCCTGGAACCCCTTCAAATGCCCCAGACAATTTGGCCCTCTCTGCTTTCCTGCGGACTCCATCCTTAAAAGCACCTGTTTTCACTTTAGGCGGTGTTTTGAGAAAAAAAGACAAACGTCCAGCTTTTGCTGCCACAGCAAAGGTGCCAGCGGGGAAAAGTGATGCTGGTGCTCACTGCCTCCTGGAACCCCTTCAAATGCCCCAGACAATTTGGCCCTCTCTGCTTTCCTGCGCACTCCATCCTCAAAAGCACCTGTTTTCACTCTGGGCAGACTCCGGAGCAAAAAAGACAAACGTCCAGCTTTTGCTGCCACAGCAAAGGTGCCAGCGGGGAAAAGTGATGCTGGTCCTCACTGCCTCCTGGAACCCCTTCAAATGCCCCAGACAATTTGGCCCTCTCTGCTTTCCTGCGTACTCCATCCTCAAAAGCACCTGTTTTCACTCTCGGCAGCCTCCGGAGCAAAAAAGACAAACGTCCAGCTTTTGCTGCCACAGCAAAGGTGCCAGCGGGGAAAAGTGATGCTGGTCCTCACTGCCTCCTGGAACCCCTTCAAATGCCCCAGACAATTTGGCCCTCTCTGCTTTCCTGCGCACTCCATCCTCAAAAGCACTATTTTTCACTCTGGGCGCTGTTTGGAGCAAAAAAGACAAACGTCCAGCTTTTGCTGCCACAGCAAAGGTGCCAGCGGGGAAAAGTGATGCTGGTCCTCACTGCCTCCTGGAACCCCTTCAAATGCCCCAAACAATTTGGTCCTCTCTGCTTTCCTGCGCACTCCATCCTCAAAAGCACCTGTTTTCACTTTCGGCGGTGTTTGGAGTAAAATATACAATCGTCCAGCTTTTGCTGCCACATTAAAGGTGCCAGCGGGGAAAAGTGATGCTGGTGCTCACTGCCTCCTGGAACCCCTTCAAATGCCCCAGACAATTTGGCCCTCTCTGCTTTCCTGCGCACTCCATCCTCAAAAGCACCTGTTTTCACTCTGGGCCGCCTCCGGAGCAAAAAAGACAAACGTCCAGCTTTTGCTGCCACAGCAAAGGTGCCAGCGGCCAAAAGCGATGCTGGTCCTCACTGCTTCCTGGAACCCCTTCAAATGCCCCAGACAATTTGGCCCTCTCTGCTTTCCTGCGGACTCCATCCTTAAAAGCACCTGTTTTCACTTTAGGCGGTGTTTTGAGAAAAAAAGACAAACGTCCAGCTTTTGCTGCCACAGCAAAGGTGCCAGCGGGGAAAAGTGATGCTGGTGCTCACTGCCTCCTGGAACCCCTTCAAATGCCCCAGACAATTTGGCCCTCTCTGCTTTCCTGCGCACTCCATCCTCAAAAGCACCTGTTTTCACTCTGGGCAGACTCCGGAGCAAAAAAGACAAACGTCCAGCTTTTGCTGCCACAGCAAAGGTGCCAGCGGGGAAAAGTGATGCTGGTCCTCACTGCCTCCTGGAACCCCTTCAAATGCCCCAGACAATTTGGCCCTCTCTGCTTTCCTGCGTACTCCATCCTCAAAAGCACCTGTTTTCACTCTCGGCAGCCTCCGGAGCAAAAAAGACAAACGTCCAGCTTTTGCTGCCACAGCAAAGGTGCCAGCGGGGAAAAGTGATGCTGGTCCTCACTGCCTCCTGGAACCCCTTCAAATGCCCCAGACAATTTGGCCCTCTCTGCTTTCCTGCGCACTCCATCCTCAAAAGCACTATTTTTCACTCTGGGCGCTGTTTGGAGCAAAAAAGACAAACGTCCAGCTTTTGCTGCCACAGCAAAGGTGCCAGCGGGGAAAAGTGATGCTGGTCCTCACTGCCTCCTGGAACCCCTTCAAATGCCCCAAACAATTTGGTCCTCTCTGCTTTCCTGCGCACTCCATCCTCAAAAGCACCTGTTTTCACTTTCGGCGGTGTTTGGAGTAAAATATACAATCGTCCAGCTTTTGCTGCCACATTAAAGGTGCCAGCGGGGAAAAGTGATGCTGGTGCTCACTGCCTCCTGGAACCCCTTCAAATGCCCCAGACAATTTGGCCCTCTCTGCTTTCCTGCGCACTCCATCCTCAAAAGCACCTGTTTTCACTTTCGGCGGTGTTTGGAGTAAAAAATACAAACGTCCACCTTTAGCTGCC
The DNA here is from genome assembly GCF_965231255.1 of Vanellus vanellus. NCBI lineage: Eukaryota > Metazoa > Chordata > Aves > Charadriiformes > Charadriidae > Vanellus > Vanellus vanellus. The sequence goes on along the minus strand of NW_028127651.1, from coordinate 62,534 downwards.
ACATTAAAGGTGCCAGCGGGGAAAAGTGATGCTGGTCTTCACTGCCTCCTGGAACCCCTTCAAGTGCCCCAGACAATTTGGCCCTCTCTGCTTTCCTGCCGAATCCACCCGTAAAAGAACCTGTTTTCACTCTGGGCAGACTCCGGAGCAAAAAAGACAAACGTCCAGCTTTTGCTGCCACAGCAAAGTTGCCAGCGGGCAAAAGCGATGCTGGTCCTCACTGCTTCCTGGAACCCCTTCAAATGCCCCAGACAATTTGGCCCTCTCTGCTTTCCTGCGGACTCCATCCTCAAAAGCACCTGTTTTCACTTTAGGCGGTGTTTTGATCAAAAAAGACAAACGTCCAGCATTTGCTGCCACAGCAAAGGTGCCAGCGGGGAAAAGTGATGCTGGTCCTCACTGCCTCCTGGAACCCCTTCTAATGCCCCAGACAATTTGGCCCTCTCTGCTTTCCTGCGCACTCCATCCTCAAAAGCACCTGTTTTCACTCTGGGCAGATTCCGGAGCAAAAAAGACAAACGTCCAGCTTTTGCTGCCACAGCAAAGGTGCCAGCGGGGAAAAGAGATGCTGGTCCTCACTGCCTCCTGGAACCCCTTCAAATGCCCCAGATAATTTGGCCCTCTCTGCTTTCCTGCACAATCTATCCTCAAAAGCACATTTTTCCTCTCTCAACAGACTCCGGACCAAAAAATATAAACGTCCAGCTTTTGCTGCCACAGCAAAGGTGCCAGCAGGGAACAGTCATGCTGGTCCTCACTGCCTCCTGGAACCCCTTCAAATGCCCCAGACAATTTGGCCTTCTCTGCTTTCCTGCGGACTCCATCCTCAAAAGCACCTGTTTTAACTCTGGGCAGACTCCGGAGCAAATAAGACAAACGTCCAGCTTTTGCTGCCACAGCAAAGGTGCCAGCGGCAAAAAGCGATGCTGGTCCTCACTGCTTCCTGGAATCCCTTCAAATGCCCCATACAATTTGGCCGTCTCTACTTTCCTGCCGACTCCATCCTCAAAAGCACCTGTTTTCACTTTAGGCGGTGTTTTGAGCAAAAAAGACAAACGTCCAGCTTTTGCTGCCACAGCAAAGGTGCCAGCGGGGATAAGTGATGCTGGTCCTCACTGCCTCCTGGAACCCCTTCTAATGCCCCAGACAATTTGGCACTCTCTGCTTTCCTGCGCACTCCATCCTGAAAAGCACCTGTTTTCACTCTGGGCAGACTCCGGAGCAAAAAAGACAAACGTCCAGCTTTTGCTGCCACAGCAAAGGTGCCAGCGGGGAAAAGTGATGCTGGTCCTCACTGCCTCCTGGAACCCCTTCAAATGCCCCAGACAATTGGGCCCTCTCTGCTTTCCTGCGCACTCCATCCTCAAAAGCACCTGTTTTCACTCTTGGCAGACTCTGGAGCAAAAAAGACAAACGTCCAGCTTTTGCTGCCACAGCAAAGGTGCCAGCGGGGAAAAGTGATGCTGGTCCTCACTGCCTCCTGGAACCCCTTCAAATGCCCCAGACAATTTGGCCCTCTCTGCTTTCCTGTGGACTCCATCCTCAAAAGCACCTGTTTTCACTTTCGGCGGTTTTTGGAGCAAAAAAGACAAACGTCCAGCTTTTGCTGCCACAGCAAAGGTGCCAGCGGGGAAAAGTGATGCTGGTCCTCACTGCCTCCTGGAACCCCTTCTAATGCCCCAAAAAAATTTGGCCCTCTCTGCTTTCCTGCGCACTCCATCCTCAAAAGCACCTGTTTTCACTCTGGGCAGACTCCGGAGCAAAAAAGACAAACGTCCAGCTTTTGCTGCCACAGCAAAGGTGCCAGCAGGGAAAAGCGATGCTCGTCCTCACTGCTTCCTGGAACCCCTTCAAATGCCCCAGACAATTTGGCCCTCTCTGCTTTCCTGCGGACTCCATCCTCAAAAGCACCTGTTTTCGCTTTCGGCGTTGTTTGCAGCAAAAACGACAAACGTCCAGCTTTTGCTGCCACAGCAAAGGTGCCAGCGGGGAAAAGTGATGCTGGTCCTCACTGCCTCCTGGAACCCCTTCAAATGCCCCAAACAAATTGGCCCTCTCTGCTTTCCTGTGCACTCCATCCTCAAAAGCACCTGTTTTCACTCTGGGCCGCCTCCCGAGCAAAAAAGACAAACGTCCAGCTTTTGCTGCCACAGCAAAGGTGCCAGCGGGGAAAAGTGATGCTGGTCGTCACTGCCTCCTGGAAACCCTTCAAATGCCCCAGACAATTTGGCCCTCTCTGCTTTCCTGCGCACTCCATCCTCAAATGCACCTGTTTTCACTCTCAGCAGACTCCGGAGCAAAAAAGACAAACGTCCAGCTCCTGATGCCACAGCAAAGGTGCCAGCGGGGAAAAGTGATGCTGGTCCTCACTGCCTCCTGGAACCCCTTCAAATGCCCCAGACAATTTGGTCCTCTCTGCTTTCCTGCACAATCTATCCTCAAAAGCACATTTTTCCTCTCTGAACAGACTCCGGACCAAAAAATATAAACGTCCAGCTTTTGCTGCCACAGCAAAGGTGCCAGTGGGGAAAAGTGATGCTGGTCCTCACTGCCTCCTGGAACCCCTTCAAATGCCCCACACAATTTGGCCCTCTCTACTTTCCTGCGGACTCCATCCTCAAAAGCAGTATTTTTCACTCTGGGCGCTGTTTGGAGCAAAAAAGACAAACGTCCAGCTTTTGCTGCCACAGCAAAGGTGCCAGCGGGGAAAAGTTATGCTGGTCCTCACTGCCTCCTGGAATCCCTTCAAATGCCCCAGACAATTTAGACCTCTCTGCTTTCCAGTGGACTCTATCCTCAAAAGCGCCTCTTTTCACTTCTGTCAGCCTCCGGACCAAAAATACAAATGTCCAGCTTTTGTTTCCACAGTAAAGGTGCCAGCGGGGAAAAGTGATGCTGGTCCTCACTGCCTCCTGGAACCCCTTCAAGTGCCCCAGACAATTTGGCCCTCTATGCTTTCCTGCCGAATCCACCCGTAAAAGAACCTGTTTTCTCTCTCAGCAGCCTCACGAGCAAAAAAGACAACCGTCTAGCTTTTGCTGCCACATCAAAGGTGCCATCGGAAAAAAGTGATGCTGGTCCTCACTGCCTCCTGGAACCCCTTCAAATGCCCCAGACAATTGGGCCCTCTCTGCTTTCCCGCGCACTCCATCCTCTAAAGCACCTGTTTTCACTCTGGGCAGACTCCGGAGCAAAAAAGACAAACGTCCAGCTTTTGCTGCCACAGCAAAGTTGCCAGCGGGCAAAAGCGATGCTGGTCCTCACTGCTTCCTGGAACCCCTTCAAATGCCCCAGACAATTTGGCCCTCTCTACTTTCCTGCGGAATCCATCCTCAAAAGCACCTGTTTTCACTTTCGGCGGTGTTTGGAGCAAAAAAGAGAAACGTCCAGCTTTTGCTGCCACAGCAAAGGTGCCAGCGGGGAAAAGTGATGCTGGTCCTCACTGCCGCCTGGAACCCCTTCAAATGCCCCAGACAATTTGGCCCTCTCTGCTTTCCTGCGCACTCCATCCTCAAAAGCACCTGTTTTCAATCCTCGCAGCCTCCGGAGCAAAAAAGAGAAACGTTCAGCTTTTGCGGCCACAGCAAAGGTGCCAGTGGGGAAAAGTGATGCTGGTCATCACTGCCTCCTGGAAACCCTTCAAATGCCCCAGACAATTTGGCCCTCCCGTCTTTCCTGCACAATCTATCCTCAAAAGCACATTTTTCCTCTCTCAACAGACTACGGACCAAAAAATATAAACGTCCAGCTTTTGCTGCCACAGCAAAGGTGCCAGCAGGGAACAGTCATGCTGGTCCTCACTGCCTCCTGGAATCCCTTCAAATGCCCCATACAATTTGGCCCTCTCTGCTGTCTTGCCGACTCCATCCTCAAAAGCACCTGTTTTCGCTTTCGGCGGTGTTTGGAGCAAAAAAGACAAACGTCCAGCTTTTGCTGCCACAGCAAAGGTGCCAGCGGGGAAAAGAGATGCTGGTCCTCACTGCCTCCTGGAACCCCTTCAAATGCCCCAGATAATTTGGCCCTCTCTGCTTTCCTGCACAATCTATCCTCAAAAGCACATTTTTCCTCTCTCAACAGACTCCGGACCAAAAAATATAAATGTCCAGCTTTTGCTGCCTCAGCAAAGGTGCCAGCAGGGAACAGTCATGCTGGTCCTCACTGCCTCCTGGAACCCCTTCAAATGCCCCAGACAATTTGGCCCTCTCTGCTTTCCCGCGCACTCCATCCTCAAAAGCACCTGTTTTCACTCTGGGCAGACTCCGGAGCAAAAAAGACAAACGTCCAGCTTTTGCTGCCACAGCAAAGTTGCCAGCGGGCAAAAGCGATGCTGGTCCTCACTGCTTCCTGGAACCCCTTCAAATGCCCCAGACAATTTGGCCCTCTCTACTTTCCTGCGGAATCCATCCTCAAAAGCACCTGTTTTCACTTTCGGCGGTGTTTGGAGCAAAAAAGACAAACGTCCAGCTTTTGCTGCCACAGCAAAGGTGCCAGCGGGGAAAAGTGATGCTGGTCCTCACTGCTTCCTGGAACCCCTTCAAATGCCCCAGACAATTTGGCCCTCTCTGCTTTCCCGCGCACTCCATCCTCTAAAGCACCTGTTTTCACTCTGGGCAGACTCCGGAGCAAAAAAGACAAACGTCCAGCTTTTGCTGCCACAGCAAAGTTGCCAGCGGGCAAAAGCGATGCTGGTCCTCACTGCTTCCTGGAACCCCTTCAAATGCCCCAGACAATTTGGCCCTCTCTACTTTCCTGCGGAATCCATCCTCAAAAGCACCTGTTTTCACTTTCGGCGGTGTTTGGAGCAAAAAAGAGAAACGTCCAGCTTTTGCTGCCACAGCAAAGGTGCCAGCGGGGAAAAGTGATGCTGGTCCTCACTGCCGCCTGGAACCCCTTCAAATGCCCCAGACAATTTGGCCCTCTCTGCTTTCCTGCGCACTCCATTCTCAAAAGCACCTGTTTTCAATCCTGGCAGCCTCCGGAGCAAAAAAGAGAAACGTTCAGCTTTTGCGGCCACAGCAAAGGTGCCAGTGGGGAAAAGTGATGCTGGTCATCACTGCCTCCTGGAAACCCTTCAAATGCCCCAGACAATTTGGCCCTCCCGTCTTTCCTGCACAATCTATCCTCAAAAGCACATTTTTCCTCTCTCAACAGAGTACGGACCAAAAAATATAAACGTCCAGCTTTTGCTGCCACAGCAAAGGTGCCAGCAGGGAACAGTCATGCTGGTCCTCACTGCCTCCTGGAATCCCTTCAAATGCCCCATACAATTTGGCCCTCTCTGCTGTCTTGCCGACTCCATCCTCAAAAGCACCTGTTTTCGCTTTCGGCGGTGTTTGGAGCAAAAAAGACAAACGTCCAGCTTTTGCTGCCACAGCAAAGGTGCCAGCGGGGAAAAGTGATGCTGGTCCTCACTGCTTCCTGGAACCCCTTCAAATGCCCCAGACAATTTGGCCCTCTCTGCTTTCCTGCGCACTCCATCCTCAAATGCACCTGTTTTAACTCTCAGCAGACTCCGGAGCAAAAAAGACAAATGTCCAGCTTTTGCTGCCACAGCAAAGGTGCCAGCGGGGAAAAGTGATGCTGGTCCTCACTGCCTCCTGGAACCCCTTCAAATGCCCCAGACAATTTGGCCCTCTCTGCTTTCCTCCACAATCTATCCTCAAAAGCACATTTTTCCTCTCTGAACAGACTCCGGACCAAAAAATATAAACGTCCAGCTTTTGCTGCCACAGCAAAGGTGCCAGTGGGGAAAAGTGATGCTGGTCCTCACTGCCTCCTGGAACCCCTTCAAATGCCCCACACAATTTGGCCCTCTCTACTTTCCTGCGGACTCCATCCTCAAAAGCAGTATTTTTCACTCTGGGCGCTGTTTGGAGCAAAAAAGACAAACGTCCAGCTTTTGCTGCCACAGCAAAGGTGCCAGCGGGGAAAAGAGATGCTGGTCCTCACTGCCTCCTGGAACCCCTTCAAATGCCCCAGATAATTTGGCCCTCTCTGCTTTCCTGCACAATCTATCCTCAAAAGCACATTTTTCCTCTCTCAACAGACTCCGGACCAAAAAATATAAACGTCCAGCTTTTGCTGCCTCAGCAAAGGTGCCAGAAGGGAACAGTCATGCTGGTCCTTACTGCCTCCTGGAACCCCTTCAAATGCCCCAGACAATTTGGCCCTCTCTGCTTTCCTGCGCACTCCATCCTCAAAAGCACCTGTTTTAACTCTGGGCAGACTCCGGAGCAAAAAAGACAAACGTCCAGCTTTTGCTGCCACAGCAAAGGTGCCAGCGGCCAAAAGCGATGCTGGTCCTCACTGCTTCCTGGAACCCCTTAAAATGCCCCAGACAATTTGGCCCTCTCTGCTTTCCTGCGGACTCTATCCTTAAAAGCGCCTGTTTTCACTCTGGGCAGCCTCCGTAGCAAAAAAGACAAACGTCCAGCTTTTGCTGCCACAGCAAAGGTGCCAGCGGGGAAAAGTGATGCTGGTCCTCACTGCCTCCTGGAAACCCTTCAAATGCCCCAGACAATTTGGCCCTCTCTGCTTTCCTGCTGAATCCATCCGTAAAATAACCTGTTTTCACTCTCAGCAGCCTCCAGAGCAAAAAAGACAAACGTCCAGCTTTTGCTGCCACAGCAAAGGTGCCAGCGGGGAAAAGTGATGCTGGTCCTCACTGCCTCCTGGAACCCCTTCAAATGCCCCAGACAATTTGGCCCTCTCTGCTTTCCTGCGCACTCTATCCTCAAAAGCATCTTTTTTCACTATCAGCAACGTCCTGAGCAAAAAAGAGAAACGTCCATCTCCTGATGCCACAGTAAAGGTGCCAGCGGGGAAAGTGATGCTGGTCCTCACTGCCTCCCGGAACCCCTTCAAATGCCCCAGACAATTTGGCCATCACTGCTTTCCTGCGCACTCCATCCTCAAAAGCACCGGTTTTCGCTTTCGGCGGTGTTTGGAGCAAAAAAGACATACGTCCAGCTTTTGCTGCCACAGCAAAGGTGCCAGCGGGGAAAAGTGATGCTGGTCCTCACTGCCTCCTGGAACCCCTTCAAATGCCCCAGACAATTTGGCCATCACTGCTTTCCTGCGCACTCCATCCTCAAAAGCACCGGTTTTCGCTTTCGGCGGTTTTTGGAGCAAAAAAGACATACGTCCAGCTTTTGCTGCCACAGCAAAGGTGCCAGCGGGGAAAAGTTATGCTGGTCCTCACTGCCTCCTGGAATCCCTTCAAATGCCCCAGACAATTTAGACCTCTCTGCTTTCCAGCGGACTCTATCCTCAAAAGCGCCTCTTTTCACTTCTGTCAGCCTCCGGACCAAAAATACAAATGTCCAGCTTTTGTTTCCACAGCAAAGGTGCCAGCGGGGAAAAGTGATGCTGGTCCTCACTGCCTCCTGGAACCCCTTCAAATGCCCCAGACAATTTGGCCCTCTCTGCTTTCCTGCGCACTCCATCCTCAAAAGCACCTGTTTTCTCTTTCGGCGGTGTTTGGAGTAAAAAATAAAAACGTTCACGTTTAGCTGCCACATTAAAGGTGCCAGCGGGGAAAAGTGATGCTGGTCCTCACTACCTCCTGGAACCCCTTCAAATGCCCCAGACAATTTGGCCCTCTCTGCTTTCCTGCCGAATCCTCCCGTAAAAGAACCTGTTTTCTCTCTCAGCAGCCTCCGGAGCAAAAAAGACAACCGTCTTGCTTTTGATGCCACATCAAAGGTGCCATCGGAAAAAAGTGATGCTGGTCCTCACTGCCTCCTGGAACCCCTTCAAATGCCCCAGACAATTTGGCCCTCTCTGCTTTCCTGCTGACTCCATCCTCAAAAGCACCTGTTTTCACTCTGGGCCGCCTCCGGAGCAAAAAAGACAAACGTCCAGCTTTTGCTGCCACAGCAAAGGTGCCAGTAGGGAAAAGCGATGCTGGTCCTCACTGCTTCCTGGAACCCCTTCAAATGCCCCAGACAATTTGGCCCTCTCTGCTTTCCTGCACAATCTGTCCTCAAAAGCACATTTTTCCTCTCTCAACAGACTCCGGACCAAAAAATATAAACGTCCAGCTTTTGCTGCCTCAGCAAAGGTGCCAGCAGGGAACAGTCATGCTGGTCCTCACTGCCTCCTGGAACCCCTTCAAATGCCCCAGACAATTTGGCCCTCTCTGCTTTCCTGCGGACTCCATCCTCAAAAGCACCTGTTTTCACTTTAGGCGGTGTTTTGAGCAAAAAAGACAAACGTCCAGCTTTTGCTGCCACAGCAAAGGTGCCAGCGGGGAAAAGTGATGCTGGTCCTCACTGCCTCCTGGAACCCCTTCAAATGTCCCAGACAATTTGGCACTCTCTGCTTTCCTGCGTACTCCATCCTCAAAAGCACCTGGTTTCACTCTGGGCAGACTCCGGAGCAAAAAAGACAAACGTCCAGCTTTTGCTGCCACAGCAAAGGTGCCAGCGGGGAAAAGTGATGCTGGTCCTCACTGCCTACTGGAACCCCTTCAAATGCCCCAGACAATTTGGCCCTCTCTGCTTTCCTGCGCACTCCATCCTCAAAAGCACCTGTTTTCACTCTCGGCAGCCTCCGGAGCAAAAAAGACAAACGTCCAGCTTTTGCTGCCACAGCAAAGGTGCCAGCGGGGAAAAGTGATGCTGGTCCTCACTGCCTCCTGGAACCCCTTCAAATGCCCCAGACAATTTGGCCCTCTCTACTTTCCTGCGCACTCCATCCTCAAAAGCACTATTTTTCACTCTGGGCGCTGTTTGGAGCAAAAAAGACAAACGTCCAGCTTTTGCTGCCACAGCAAAGGTGCCAGCGGGGAAAAGTGATGCTGGTCCTCACTGCCTCCTGGAACCCCTTCAAATGCCCCAAACAATTTGGTCCTCTCTGCTTTCCTGCCGACTCCATCCTCAAAAGCACCTGTTTTCACTTTCAGCGGTGTTTGGAGTAAAATATACAATCGTCCAGCTTTTGCTGCCACATTAAAGGTGCCAGCGGGGGAAAGTGATGCTGGTCCTCACTGCCTCCTGGAACCCTTTCAAATGCCCCAGACAATTTGGTCCTCTCTGCTTTCCTGCGCACTCCATCCTCAAAAGCACCTGTTTTCACTTTCGGCGGTGTTTGGAGTAAAAAATACAAACGTCCACCTTTAGCTGCCACATTAAAGGTGCCAGCGGGGAAAAGTGATGCTGGTCTTCACTGCCTCCTGGAACCCCTTCAAGTGCCCCAGACAATTTGGCCCTCTCTGCTTTCCTGCCGAATCCACCCGTAAAAGAACCTGTTTTCTCTCTCAGCAGACTCCGGAGCAAAAAAGACAAACGTCCAGCTTTTGCTGCCACAGCAAAGTTGCCAGCGGGCAAAAGCGATGCTGGTCCTCACTGCTTCCTGGAACCCCTTCAAATGCCCCAGACAATTTGGCCCTCTCTGCTTTCCTGCGGAATCCATCCTCAAAAGCACCTGTTTTCCCTTTCGGCGGTGTTAGAAGCAAAAAAGACAAACGTCCAGCTTTTGCTGCCACAGCAAAGTTGCCAGCGGGGAAAAGCGATGCTGGTCCTCACTGCCTCCTGGAATCCCTTCAAATGCCCCATACAATTTGGCCCTCTCTGCTTTCCTGCCGACTCCATCCTCAAAAGCACCTGTTTTCACTTTAGGCGGTGTTTTGAGCAAAAAAGACAAACGTCCAGGTTTTGCTGCCACAGCAAAGGTGCCAGCGGGGAAAAGAGATGCTGGTCCTCACTGCCTCCTGGAACCCCTTCAAATGCCCCAGATAATTTGGCCCTCTCTGCTTTCCTGCACAATCTATCCTCAAAAGCACATTTTTCCTCTCTCAACAGACTCCGGACCAAAAAATATAAACGTCCAGCTTTTGCTGCCTCAGCAAAGGTGCCAGCAGGGAACAGTCATGCTGGTCCTCACTGCCTCCTGGAACCCCTTCAAATGCCCCAGACAATTTGGCCTTCTCTGCTTTCCTGTGGACTCCATCCTCAAAAGCACCTGTTTTAACTCTGGGCAGACTCCGGAGCAAATAAGACAAACGTCCAGCTTTTGCTGCCACAGCAAAGGTGCCAGCAGCCAAAAGCGATGCTGGTCCTCACTGCTTCCTGGAAACCCTTCAAATGCCCCAGACAATTTGGCCTTCTCTGCTTTCCTGCGGACTCCATCCTCAAAAGCACCTGTTTTAACTCTGGGCAGACTCCGGAGCAAATAAGACAAACGTCCAGCTTTTGCTGCCACAGCAAATGTGCCAGCGGCAAAAAGCGATGCTGGTCCTCACTGCTTCCTGGAATCCCTTCAAATGCCCCATACAATTTGGCCGTCTCTACTTTCCTGCCGACTCCATCCTCAAAAGCACCTGTTTTCACTTTAGGCGGTGTTTTGAGCAAAAAAGACAAACGTCCAGCTTTTGCTGCCACAGCAAAGGTGCCAGCGGGGAAAAGTGATGCTGGTCCTCACTGCCTCCTGGAACCCCTTCAAATGCCCCAGACAATTGGGCCCTCTCTGCTTTCCTGCGCACTCCATCCTCAAAAGCACCTGTTTTCACTCTGGGCAGACTCCGGAGCAAAAAAGACAAACGTCCAGCTTTTGCTGCCACAGCAAAGGTGCCAGCGGGGAAAAGTGATGCTGGTCCTCACTGCCTCCTGGAACCCCTTCAAATGCCCCAGACAATTTGGCCCTGTCTGCTTTCCTGCGCACTCCATCCTCAAAAGCACCTGTTTTCACTCTGGGCAGCCTCCGGAGCAAAAAAGACAAACGTCCAGCTTTTGCTGCCACAGCAAAGGTGCCAGCGGGGAAAAGTGATGCTGGTCCACACTGCCTCCTGGAACCCCTTCAAATGCCCCAGACAATTGGGCCCTCTCTGCTTTTCTGTGGACCCCATCATCAAAAGCACCTGTTTTCACTTTCGGCGGTGTTTGGAGCAAAAAAGACAAACGTCCAGCTTTTGCTGCCACCGCAAAGGTGCCAGCGGGGAAAAGTGATGCTGGTCCTCACTGCCTCCTGGAACCCCTTCAAATGCCCCAGACAATTTGGCCCTCTCTGCTTTCCTGCTGAATCCATCCATAAAAGAACCTGTTTTCACTCTCAGCAGCCTCCAGAGCAAAAAAGACAAACGTCCAGCTTTTGCTGCCACAGCAAAGGTGCCAGCGGGGAAAAGTGATGCTGGTCCTCACTGCCTCCCGGAACCCCTTCAAATGCCCCAGACAATTTGGCCATCACTGCTTTCCTTCGCACTCCATCCTCAAAAGCACCGGTTTTCGCTTTCCCGGTGTTTGGAGCAAAAAAGACAAACGTCCAGCTTTTGCTGCCACAGCAAAGGTGCCAGCGGGGAAAAGTGATGCTGGTCCTCACTGCCTCCTGGAACCCCTTCAAATGCCCCAGACAATTTGGCCATCACTGCTTTCCTGCGTACTCCATCCTCAAAAGCACCGGTTTTCTCTTTCGGCGGTTTTGGAGAAAAAAGACATACGTCCAACTTTTGCTGCCACAGCAAAGGTGCCAGCGGGAAAAGTGATGCTGGTCCTCACTGCCTCCTGGAATCCCTTCAAATGCCCCAGACAATTTAGACCTCTCTGCTTTCCAACGGACTCTATCCTCAAAAGCGCCTCTTTTCACTTCTGTCAGCCTCCGGACCAAAAATGCAAATGTCCAGCTTTTGTTGCCACAGCAAAGGTGCCAGCGGGGAAAAGTGATGCTGGTCCTCACTGCCTCCTGGAACCCCTTCAAATGCCCCAGACAATTTGGCCCTCTCTGCTTTCCTGCGCACTCCATCCTCAAAAGCACCTGTTTTCATTTTCGGCGGTGTTTTTAGTAAAAAATACAAACGTCCACCTTTAGCTGCCACATTAAAGGTGCCAGCGGGGAAAAGTGATGCTGGTCCTCACTGCCTCCTGGAACCCCTTCAAGTGCCCCAGACAATTTGGCCCTCTCTGCTTTCCTGCCGAATCCACCCGTAAAAGAACCTGTTTTCTCTCTCAGCAGCCTCCGGAGCAAAAAAGACAACTGTCTAGCTTTTGCTGCCACATCAAAGGTGCCATCGGAAAAAAGTGATGCTGGTCCTCACTGCCTCCTGGAACCCCTTCAAATGCCCCAGACAATTTGGCCCTCTCTGCTTTCCTGCGGACTCCATCCTCAAAAGCACCTGTTTTCACTCTGGGCCGCCTCCGGAGCAAAAAAGACAAACGTCCAGCTTTTGCTGCCACAGCAAATTTGCCAGCGGGCAAAAGCGATGCTGGTCCTCACTGCTTCCTGGAACCCCTTCAAATGCCCCAGACAATTTGGCCTTCTCTGCTTTCCTGTGGACTCCATCCTCAAAAGCACCTGTTTTAACTCTGGGCAGACTCCGGAGCAAAAAATACAAACGTCCAGCTTTTGCTGCCACAGCAAATGTGCCAGCGTCCAAAAGCGATGCTGGTCCTCACTGCTTCCTGGAACCCCTTCAAATGCCCCAGACAATTTGGCCCTCTCTGCTTTCCTGCGGACTCCATCCTCAAAAGCACCTGTTTTCACTTTAGGCGGTGTTTTGAGCAAAAAAGACAAACGTCCAGCTTTTGCTGCCACAGCAAAGGTGCCAGCGGGGAAAAGTGATGCTGGTCCTCACTGCCTCCTGGAACCCCTTCAAATGCCCCAGACAATTTGGCCCTCTCTGCTTTCCTGCGCAATCCATCCTCAAAAGCACCTGTTTTCAATCCTGGCAGCCTCCGGAGCAAAAAAGAGAAACGTTCAGCTTTTGCGGCCACAGCAAAGGTGCCAGTGGGGAAAAGTGATGCTGGTCGTCACTGCCTCCTGGAAACCCTTCAAATGCCCCAGACAATTTGGCCCTCCCGTCTTTCCTGCACAATCTATCCTCAAAAGCACATTTTTCCTCTCTCAACAGACTACGGACCAAAAAATATAAACGTCCAGCTTTTGCTGTCACAGCAAAGGTGCCAGCAGGGAACAGTCATGCTGGTCCTCACTGCCTCCTGGAATCCCTTCAAATGCCCCATACAATTTGGCCCTCTCTGCTGTCTTGCCGACTCCATCCTCAAAAGCACCTGTTTTCGCTTTCGGCAACCTCTGGAGAAAAAAAGACAAACGTCCAGCTTTTGCTGCCACAGCAAAGGTGCCAGCGGGGAAAAGAGATGCTGGTCCTCACTGCCTCCTGGAACCCCTTCAAATGCCCCAGATAATTTGGCCCTCTCTGCTTTCCTGCACAATCTATCCTAAAAAGCACATTTTTCCTCTCTCAACAGACTCCGGACCAAAAAATATAAACGTCCAGCTTTTGCTGCCTCAGCAAAGGTGCCAGCAGGGAACAGTCATGCTGGTCCTCACTGCCTCCTGGAACCCCTTCAAATGCCCCAGACAATTTGGCCCTCTCTGCTTTCCTGCGCACTCCATCCTCAAAAGCACCTGTTTTAACTCTGGGCAGACTCCGGAGCAAAAAAGACAAACGTCCAGCTTTTGCTGCCACAGCAAAGGTGCCAGCGGCCAAAAGCGATGCTGGTCCTCACTGCTTCCTGGAACCCCTTAAAATGCCCCAGACAATTTGGCCCTCTCTGCTTTCCTGCGGACTCTATCCTTAAAAGCGCCTGTTTTCACTCTGGGCAGCCTCCGTAGCAAAAAAGACAAACGTCCAGCTTTTGCTGCCACAGCAAAGGTGCCAGCGGGGAAAAGTGATGCTGGTCCTCACTGCCTCCTGGAAACCCTTCAAATGCCCCAGACAATTTGGCCCTCTCTGCTTTCCTGCTGAATCCATCCGTAAAATAACCTGTTTTCACTCTCAGCAGCCTCCAGAGCAAAAAAGACAAACGTCCAGCTTTTGCTGCCACAGCAAAGGTGCCAGCGGGGAAAAGTGATGCTGGTCCTCACTGCCTCCTGGAACCCCTTCAAATGCCCCAGACAATTTGGCCCTCTCTGCTTTCCTGCGCACTCTATCCTCAAAAGCATCTTTTTTCACTATCAGCAACGTCCTGAGCAAAAAAGAGAAACGTCCATCTCCTGATGCCACAGTAAAGGTGCCAGCGGGGAAAGTGATGCTGGTCCTCACTGCCTCCTGGAACCCCTTCAAATGCCCCAGACAATTTGGCCATCACTGCTTTCCTGCGCACTCCATCCTCAAAAGCACCGGTTTTCGCTTTCGGCGGTGTTTGGAGCAAAAAAGACATACGTCCAGCTTTTGCTGCCACAGCAAAGGTGCCAGCGGGGAAAAGTGATGCTGGTCCTCACTGCCTCCTGGAACCCCTTCAAATGCCCCAGACAATTTGGCCATCACTGCTTTCCTGCGCACTCCATCCTCAAAAGCACCGGTTTTCGCTTTCGGCGTTTTTTGGAGCAAAAAAGACATACGTCCAGCTTTTGCTGCCACAGCAAAGGTGCCAGCGGGGAAAAGTTATGCTGGTCCTCACTGCCTCCTGGAATCCCTTCAAATGCCCCAGACAATTTAGACCTCTCTGCTTTCCAGCGGACTCTATCCTCAAAAGCGCCTCTTTTCACTTCTGTCAGCCTCCGGACCAAAAATACAAATGTCCAGCTTTTGTTTCCACAGCAAAGGTGCCAGCGGGCAAAAGTGATGCTGGTCCTCACTGCCTCCTGGAACCCCTTCAAATGCCCCAGACAATTTGGCCCTCTCTGCTTTCCTGCGCACTCCATCCTCAAAAGCACCTGTTTTCTCTTTCGGCGGTGTTTGGAGTAAAAAATACAAACGTTCACCTTTAGCTGCCACATTAAAGGTGCCAGCGGGGAAAAGTGATGCTGGTCCTCACTACCTCCTGGAACCCCTTCAAATGCCCCAGACAATTTGCCCCTCTCTGCTTTCCTGCCGAATCCACCCGTAAAAGAACCTGTTTTCTCTCTCAGCAGCCTCCGGAGCAAAAAAGACAACCGTCTTGCTTTTGATGCCACATCAAAGGTGCCATCGGAAAAAAGTGATGCTGGTCCTCACTGCCTCCTGGAACCCCTTCAAATGCCCCAGACAATTTGGCCCTCTCTGCTTTCCTGCTGACTCCATCCTCAAAAGCACCTGTTTTCACTCTGGGCCGCCTCCGGAGCAAAAAAGACAAACGTCCAGCTTTTGCTGCCACAGCAAAGGTGCCAGTAGGGAAAAGCGATGCTGGTCCTCACTGCTTCCTGGAACCCCTTCAAATGCCCCAGACAATTTGGCCCTCTCTGCTTTCCTGCACAATCTGTCCTCAAAAGCACATTTTTCCTCTCTCAATAGACTCCGGACCAAAAAATATAAACGTCCAGCTTTTGCTGCCTCAGCAAAGGTGCCAGCAGGGAACAGTCATGCTGGTCCTCACTGCCTCCTGGAACCCCTTCAAATGCCCCAGACAATTGCGCCCTCTCTGCTTTCCTGCGGACTCCATCCTCAAAAGCACCTGTTTTCACTTTAGGCGGTGTTTTGAGCAAAAAAGACAAACGTCCAGCTTTTGCTGCCACAGCAAAGGTGCCAGCGGGGAAAAGTGATGCTGGTCCTCACTGCCTCCTGGAACCCCTTCAAATGTCCCAGACAATTTGGCCCTCTCTGCTTTCCTGCGCACTCCATCCTCAAAAGCACCTGTTTTCACTCTGGGCAGCCTCCGGAGCAAAAAAGACAAACGTCCAGCTTTTGCTGCCACAGCAAAGGTGCCAGCAAGGAAAAGTGATGCTGGTCCTCACTGCCTCCTGGAACCCCTTCAAATGCCCCAAACAATTTGGTCCTCTCTGCTTTCCTGCCGACTCCATCCTCAAAAGCACCTGTTTTCACTTTCGGCGGTGTTTGGAGTAAAATATACAATCGTCCAGCTTTTGCTGCCACATTAAAGGTGCCAGCGGGGGAAAGTGATGCTGGTCCTCACTGCCTCCTGGAACCCCTTCAAATGCCCCAGACAATTTGGCCCTCTCTGCTTTCCTGCGCACTCCATCCTCAAAAGCACCTGTTTTCACTTTCGGCGGTGTTTGGAGTAAAAAATACAAACGTCCACCTTTAGCTGCCACATTAAAGGTGCCAGCGGGGAAAAGTGATGCTGGTCTTCACTGCCTCCTGGAACCCCTTCAAGTGCCCCAGACAATTTGGCCCTCTCTGCTTTCCTGCCGAATCCACCCGTAAAAGAACCTGTTTTCTCTCTCAGCAGCCTCCGGAGCAAAAAAGACAACCGTCTAGCTTTTGCTGCCACATCAAAGGTGCCATCGGAAAAAAGTGATGCTGGTCCTCACTGCCTCCTGGAACCCCTTCAAATGCCCCAGACAATTTGGCCTTCTCTGCTTTCCTGTGGACTCCATCCTCAAAAGCACCTGTTTTAACTCTGGGCCGCCTACGGAGCAAATAAGACAAACGTCCAGCTTTTGCTGCCACAGCAAAGGTGCCAGCAGCCAAAAGCGATGCTGGTCCTCACTGCCTCCTGGAACCCCTTCAAATGCCCCAGACAATTTGGCCTTCTCTGCTTTCCTGCGGACTCCATCCTCAAAAGCACCTGTTTTAACTCTGGGCAGACTCCGGAGCAAATAAGACAAACGTCCAGCTTTTGCTGCCACAGCAAAGGTGCCAGCGGCATAAAGCGATGCTGGTCCTCACTGCTTCCTGGAATCCCTTCAAATGCCCCATACAATTTGGCCGTCTCTACTTTCCTGCCGACTCCATCCTCAAAAGCACCTGTTTTCACTTTAGGCGGTGTTTAGAGCAAAAAAGACAAACGTCCAGCTTTTGCTGCCACAGCAAAGGTGCCAGCGGGGAAAAGTGATGCTGGTCCTCACTGCCTCCTGGAACCCCTTCAAATGCCCCAGACAATTGCGCCCTCTCTGCTTTCCTGCGCACTCCATCCTCAAAAGCACCTGTTTTCACTCTGGGCAGCCTCCGGAGCAAAAAAGACAAACGTCCAGCTTTTGCTGCCACAGCAAAGGTGCCAGCAGGGAAAAGTGATGCTGGTCCACACTGCCTCCTGGAACCCCTTCAAATGCCCCAGACAATTGGGCCCTCTCTGCTTTTCTGTGGACCCCATCATCAAAAGCACCTGTTTTCACTTTCGGCGGTGTTTGGAGCAAAAAAGACAAACGTCCAGCTTTTGCTGCCACAGCAAAGGTGCCAGCGGGGAAAAGTGATGCTGGTCCTCACTGCCTCCCGGAACCCCTTCAAATGCCCCAGACAATTTGGCCATCACTGCTTTCCTTCGCACTCCATCCTCAAAAGCACCGGTTTTCGCTTTCCCGGTGTTTGGAGCAAAAAAGATATACGTCCAGCTTTTGCTGCCACAGCAAAGGTGCCAGCGGGGAAAAGTGATGCTGGTCCTCACTGCCTCCTGGAACCCCTTCAAATGCCCCAGACAATTTGGCCATCACTGCTTTCCTGCGTACTCCATCCTCAAAAGCACCGGTTTTCTCTTTCGGCGGTGTTTGGAGAGAAAAGACATACGTCCAACTTTTGCTGCCACAGCAAAGGTGCCAGCGGGGAAAAGTAATGCTGGTCCTCACTGCCTCCTGGAATCCCTTCAAATGCCCCAGACAATTTAGACCTCTCTGCTTTCCAACGGACTCTATCGTCAAAAGCGCCTCTTTTCACTTCTGTCAGCCTCCGGACCAAAAATGCAAATGTCCAGCTTTTGTTGCCACAGCAAAGGTGCCAGCGGGGAAAAGTGATGCTGGTCCTCACTGCCTCCTGGAACCCCTTCAAATGCCCCAGACAATTTGGCCCTCTCTGCTTTCCTGCTGAATCCATCCGTAAAATAACCTGTTTTCACTCTCAGCAGCCTCCAGAGCAAAAAAGACAAACGTCCAGCTTTTGCTGCCACAGCAAAGGTGCCAGCGGGGAAAAGTGATGCTGGTCCTCACTGCCTCCTGGAACCCCTTCAAATGCCCCAGACAATTTGGCCCTCTCTGCTTTCCTGCGCACTCTATCCTCAAAAGCATCTTTTTTCACTATCAGCAACGTCCTGAGCAAAAAAGAGAAACGTCCATCTCCTGATGCCACAGTAAAGGTGCCAGCGGGGAAAGTGATGCTGGTCCTCACTGCCTCCTGGAACCCCTTCAAATGCCCCAGACAATTTGGCCATCACTGCTTTCCTGCGCACTCCATCCTCAAAAGCACCGGTTTTCGCTTTCGGCGGTGTTTGGAGCAAAAAAGACATACGTCCAGCTTTTGCTGCCACAGCAAAGGTGCCAGCGGGGAAAAGTGATGCTGGTCCTCACTGCCTCCTGGAACCCCTTCAAATGCCCCAGACAATTTGGCCATCACTGCTTTCCTGCGCACTCCATCCTCAAAAGCACCGGTTTTCGCTTTCGGCGTTTTTTGGAGCAAAAAAGACATACGTCCAGCTTTTGCTGCCACAGCAAAGGTGCCAGCGGGGAAAAGTTATGCTGGTCCTCACTGCCTCCTGGAATCCCTTCAAATGCCCCAGACAATTTAGACCTCTCTGCTTTCCAGCGGACTCTATCCTCAAAAGCGCCTCTTTTCACTTCTGTCAGCCTCCGGACCAAAAATACAAATGTCCAGCTTTTGTTTCCACAGCAAAGGTGCCAGCGGGCAAAAGTGATGCTGGTCCTCACTGCCTCCTGGAACCCCTTCAAATGCCCCAGACAATTTGGCCCTCTCTGCTTTCCTGCGCACTCCATCCTCAAAAGCACCTGTTTTCTCTTTCGGCGGTGTTTGGAGTAAAAAATACAAACGTTCACCTTTAGCTGCCACATTAAAGGTGCCAGCGGGGAAAAGTGATGCTGGTCCTCACTACCTCCTGGAACCCCTTCAAATGCCCCAGACAATTTGCCCCTCTCTGCTTTCCTGCCGAATCCACCCGTAAAAGAACCTGTTTTCTCTCTCAGCAGCCTCCGGAGCAAAAAAGACAACCGTCTTGCTTTTGATGCCACATCAAAGGTGCCATCGGAAAAAAGTGATGCTGGTCCTCACTGCCTCCTGGAACCCCTTCAAATGCCCCAGACAATTTGGCCCTCTCTGCTTTCCTGCTGACTCCATCCTCAAAAGCACCTGTTTTCACTCTGGGCCGCCTCCGGAGCAAAAAAGACAAACGTCCAGCTTTTGCTGCCACAGCAAAGGTGCCAGTAGGGAAAAGCGATGCTGGTCCTCACTGCTTCCTGGAACCCCTTCAAATGCCCCAGACAATTTGGCCCTCTCTGCTTTCCTGCACAATCTGTCCTCAAAAGCACATTTTTCCTCTCTCAATAGACTCCGGACCAAAAAATATAAACGTCCAGCTTTTGCTGCCTCAGCAAAGGTGCCAGCAGGGAACAGTCATGCTGGTCCTCACTGCCTCCTGGAACCCCTTCAAATGCCCCAGACAATTGCGCCCTCTCTGCTTTCCTGCGGACTCCATCCTCAAAAGCACCTGTTTTCACTTTAGGCGGTGTTTTGAGCAAAAAAGACAAACGTCCAGCTTTTGCTGCCACAGCAAAGGTGCCAGCGGGGAAAAGTGATGCTGGTCCTCACTGCCTCCTGGAACCCCTTCAAATGTCCCAGACAATTTGGCCCTCTCTGCTTTCCTGCGCACTCCATCCTCAAAAGCACCTGTTTTCACTCTGGGCAGCCTCCGGAGCAAAAAAGACAAACGTCCAGCTTTTGCTGCCACAGCAAAGGTGCCAGCGGGGAAAAGTGATGCTGGTCCTCACTGCCTCCTGGAACCCCTTCAAATGCCCCAAACAATTTGGTCCTCTCTGCTTTCCTGCCGACTCCATCCTCAAAAGCACCTGTTTTCACTTTCGGCGGTGTTTGGAGTAAAATATACAATCGTCCAGCTTTTGCTGCCACATTAAAGGTGCCAGCGGGGGAAAGTGATGCTGGTCCTCACTGCCTCCTGGAACCCCTTCAAATGCCCCAGACAATTTGGCCCTCTCTGCTTTCCTGCGCACTCCATCCTCAAAAGCACCTGTTTTCACTTTCGGCGGTGTTTGGAGTAAAAAATACAAACGTCCACCTTTAGCTGCCACATTAAAGGTGCCAGCGGGGAAAAGTGATGCTGGTCTTCACTGCCTCCTGGAACCCCTTCAAGTGCCCCAGACAATTTGGCCCTCTCTGCTTTCCTGCCGAATCCACCCGTAAAAGAACCTGTTTTCTCTCTCAGCAGCCTCCGGAGCAAAAAAGACAACCGTCTAGCTTTTGCTGCCACATCAAAGGTGCCATCGGAAAAAAGTGATGCTGGTCCTCACTGCCTCCTGGAACCCCTTCAAATGCCCCAGACAATTTGGCCTTCTCTGCTTTCCTGTGGACTCCATCCTCAAAAGCACCTGTTTTAACTCTGGGCCGCCTACGGAGCAAATAAGACAAACGTCCAGCTTTTGCTGCCACAGCAAAGGTGCCAGCAGCCAAAAGCGATGCTGGTCCTCACTGCCTCCTGGAACCCCTTCAAATGCCCCAGACAATTTGGCCTTCTCTGCTTTCCTGCGGACTCCATCCTCAAAAGCACCTGTTTTAACTCTGGGCAGACTCCGGAGCAAATAAGACAAACGTCCAGCTTTTGCTGCCACAGCAAAGGTGCCAGCGGCATAAAGCGATGCTGGTCCTCACTGCTTCCTGGAATCCCTTCAAATGCCCCATACAATTTGGCCGTCTCTACTTTCCTGCCGACTCCATCCTCAAAAGCACCTGTTTTCACTTTAGGCGGTGTTTAGAGCAAAAAAGACAAACGTCCAGCTTTTGCTGCCACAGCAAAGGTGCCAGCGGGGAAAAGTGATGCTGGTCCTCACTGCCTCCTGGAACCCCTTCAAATGCCCCAGACAATTGCGCCCTCTCTGCTTTCCTGCGCACTCCATCCTCAAAAGCACCTGTTTTCACTCTGGGCAGCCTCCGGAGCAAAAAAGACAAACGTCCAGCTTTTGCTGCCACAGCAAAGGTGCCAGCAGGGAAAAGTGATGCTGGTCCACACTGCCTCCTGGAACCCCTTCAAATGCCCCAGACAATTGGGCCCTCTCTGCTTTTCTGTGGACCCCATCATCAAAAGCACCTGTTTTCACTTTCGGCGGTGTTTGGAGCAAAAAAGACAAACGTCCAGCTTTTGCTGCCACAGCAAAGGTGCCAGCGGGGAAAAGTGATGCTGGTCCTCACTGCCTCCCGGAACCCCTTCAAATGCCCCAGACAATTTGGCCATCACTGCTTTCCTTCGCACTCCATCCTCAAAAGCACCGGTTTTCGCTTTCCCGGTGTTTGGAGCAAAAAAGATATACGTCCAGCTTTTGCTGCCACAGCAAAGGTGCCAGCGGGGAAAAGTGATGCTGGTCCTCACTGCCTCCTGGAACCCCTTCAAATGCCCCAGACAATTTGGCCATCACTGCTTTCCTGCGTACTCCATCCTCAAAAGCACCGGTTTTCTCTTTCGGCGGTGTTTGGAGAGAAAAGACATACGTCCAACTTTTGCTGCCACAGCAAAGGTGCCAGCGGGGAAAAGTAATGCTGGTCCTCACTGCCTCCTGGAATCCCTTCAAATGCCCCAGACAATTTAGACCTCTCTGCTTTCCAACGGACTCTATCGTCAAAAGCGCCTCTTTTCACTTCTGTCAGCCTCCGGACCAAAAATGCAAATGTCCAGCTTTTGTTGCCACAGCAAAGGTGCCAGCGGGGAAAAGTGATGCTGGTCCTCACTGCCTCCTGGAACCCCTTCAAATGCCCCAGACAATTTGGCCCTCTCTGCTTTCCTGCGCACTCCATCCTCAAAAGCACCTGTTTTCATTTTCGGCGGTGTTTTTAGTAAAAAATACAAACGTCCACCTTTAGCTGCCACATTAAAGGTGCCAGCGGGGAAAAGTGATGCTGGTCCTCACTGCCTCCTGGAACCCCTTCAAGTGCCCCAGACAATTTGGCCCTCTCTGCTTTCCTGCCGAATCCACCCGTAAAAGAACCTGTTTTCTCTCTCAGCAGCCTCCGGAGCAAAAAAGACAACTGTCTAGCTTTTGCTGCCACATCAAAGGTGCCATCGGAAAAAAGTGATGCTGGTCCTCACTGCCTCCTGGAACCCCTTCAAATGCCCCAGACAATTTGGCCCTCTCTGCTTTCCTGAGGACTCCATCCTCAAAAGCACCTGTTTTCACTCTGGGCAGACTCCGGAGCAAAAAAGACAAACGTCCAGCTTTTGCTGCCACAGCAAATTTGCCAGAGGGCAAAAGCGATGCTGGTCCTCACTGCTTCCTGGAACCCCTTCAAATGCCCCAGACAATTTGGCCTTCTCTGCTTTCCTGTGGACTCCATCCTCAAAAGCACCTGTTTTAACTCTGGGCAGACTCCGGAGCAAAAAATACAAACGTCCAGCTTTTGCTGCCACAGCAAAGGTGCCAGCGTCCAAAAGCGATGCTGGTCCTCACTGCTTCCTGGAACCCCTTCAAATGCCCCAGACAATTTGGCCCTCTCTGCTTTCCTGCGGACTCCATCCTCAAAAGCACCTGTTTTCACTTTAGGCGGTGTTTTGAGCAAAAAAGACAAACGTCCAGCTTTTGCTGCCACAGCAAAGGTGCCAGCGGGGAAAAGTGATGCTGGTCCTCACTGCCTCCTGGAACCTATTCTAATGCCCCAGACAATTTGGCACTCTCTGCTTTCCTGCGCACTCCATCCTCAAAAGCACCTGTTTTCACTCTGCGCAGACACCGGAGCAAAAAAGACAAACGTCCAGCTTTTGCTGCCACAGCAAAGGTGCCAGCGGGGAAAAGTGTTGCTGGTCCTCACTGCCTCCTGGAACCCCTTCTAATGCCCCAGACAATTTGGCCCTCTCTGCTTTCCTGCGCACTCCATCCTCAAAAGCACCTGTTTTCACTCTGGGCAGCCTCCGGAGCAAAAAAGACAAACGTCCAGCTTTTGCTGCCACAGCAAAGGTGCCAGCGGGGAAAAGTGATGCTGGTCCTCACTGTCTCCAGGAACCACTTCAAATGCCCCAGACAATTTGGCCCTCTCTGCTTTCCTGCTGAATCCATCCGTAAAAGAACCTGTTTTCACTCTCAGCAGCCTCCAGAGCAAAAAAGACAAACGTCCAGCTTTTGCTGCCACAGCACAGGTGCCAGCGGGGAAAAGTGATGCTGGTCCTCACTGCCTCCTGGAACCCCTTCAAATGCCCCAGACAATTTGGCCATCACTGCTTTCCTGCGCACTCCATCCTCAAAAGCACCTGTTTTCACTCTGGGCAGCCTCCGGAGCAAAAAAGACAAACGTCCAGCTTTTGCTGCCACAGCAAAGGTGCCAGCGGGGAAAAGTGATGCTGGTCCTCACTGCCTCCTGGAACCCCTTCAAATGACCCAGACAATTTGGCCCTCTCTGCTTTCCTGCCGACTCCATCCTCAAAAGCACTATTTTTCACAATGGGCGCTGTTTGGAGCAAAAAAGACAAACGTCCAGCTTTTGCTGCCACAGCAAAGGTGCCAGCGGGGAAAAGTAATGCTGGTCCTCACTGCCTCCTGGAACCCCTTCAAATGCCCCAGACAATTTGGCCCTCTCTGCTTTCCTGCTGACTCCATCCTCAAAAGCACCTGTTTTCACTTTCGGCGGTGTTTGGAGTAAAAAATACAAACGTCCACCTTTTGCTGCCACATTAAAGGTGCCAGCGGGGAAAAGTGATGCTGGTCTTCACTGCCTCCTGGAACCCCTTCAAGTGCCCCAGACAATTTGGCCCTCTCTGCTTTCCTGCCGAATCCACCCGTAAAAGAACCTGTTTTCACTCTCAGACGCCTCTGGAGCAAAAAAGACAAACGTCTCGCTTTTGCTGCCACAGCAAAGGTGCCAGCGGGGAAAAGTGATGCTGGTCCACACTGCCTCCTGGAACCCCTTCAAATGCCCCAGACAATTGGGCCCTCTCTGCTTTTCTGTGGACCCCATCATCAAAAGCACCTGTTTTCACTTTCGGCGGTGTTTGGAGCAAAAAAGACAAACGTCCAGCTTTTGCTGCCACCTCAAAGGTGCCAGCGGGGAAAAGTGATGCTCGTCCTCACTGCCTCCTGGAACCCCTTCAAATGCCCCAGACAATTTGGCCCTCTCTGCTTTCCTGCTGAATCCATCCGTAAAAGAACCTGTTTTCACTCTCAGCAGCCTCCAGAGCAAAAAAGACAAACGTCCAGCTTTTGCTGCCACAGCAAAGGTGCCAGCGGGGAAAAGTGATGCTGGTGCTCACTGCCTCCTGGAACCCCTTCAAATGCCCCAGACAATTTGGCCCTCTCTGCTTTCCTGCTGAATCCATCCATAAAAGAACCTGTTTTCACTCTCAGCAGCCTCCAGAGCAAAAAAGACAAACGTCCAGCTTTTGCTGCCACAGCAAAGGTGCCAGCGGGGAAAAGTGATGCTGGTCCTCACTGCCTCCCGGAACCCCTTCAAATGCCCCAGACAATTTGGCCATCACTGCTTTCCTTCGCACTCCATCCTCAAAAGCACCGGTTTTCGCTTTCCCGGTGTTTGGAGCAAAAAAGGTATACGTCCAGCTTTTGCTGCCACAGCAAAGGTGCCAGCGGGGAAAAGTGATGCTGGTCCTCACTGCCTCCTGGAACCCCTTCAAATGCCCCAGACAATTTGGCCATCACTGCTTTCCTGCGCACTCCATCCTCAAAAGCACCGGTTTTCTCTTTCGGCGGTGTTTGGAGATAAAAGACATACGTCCAGCTTTTGCTGCCACAGCAAAGGTGCCAGCGGGGAAAAGTGATGCTGGTCCTCACTGCCTCTTGGAATCCCTTCAAATGCCCCAGACAATTTAGACCTCTCTGCTTTCCAACGGACTCTATCCTCAAAAGCGCCTCTTTTCACTTCTGTCAGCCTCCGGACCAAAAATGAAAATGTCCAGCTTTTGTTGCCACAGCAAAGGTGCCAGTGGGGAAAAGTGATGCTGGTCCTCACTGCCTCCTGGAACCCCTTCAAATGCCCCAGACAATTTGGTCCTCTGTGCTTTCCTGCGCACTCCATCCTCAAAAGCACCTGTTTTCATTTTCGGCGGTGTTTTTAGTAAAAAATACAAACATTCACCTTTAGCTGCCACATTAAAGGTGCCAGCGGGGAAAAGTGATGCTGGTCCTCACTGCCTCCTGGAACCCCTTCAAGTGCCCCAGACAATTTGGCCCTCTCTGCTTTCCTGCCGAATCCACCCGTAAAAGAACCTGTTTTCTCTCTCAGCAGCCTCCGGAGCAAAAAAGACAACCGTCTAGCTTTTGCTGCCACATCAAAGGTGCCATCGGAAAAAAGTGATGCTGGTCCTCACTGCCTCCTGGAACCCCTTCAAATGCCCCAGACAATTTGGCCCTCTCTGCTTTCCTGCGCACTCCATCCTCAAAAGCACCTGTTTTCACTCTGGGCAGACTGCGGAGCAAAAAAGACAAACGTCGAGCTTTTGCTGCCACAGCAAATTTGCCAGCGGGCAAAAGCGATGCTGGTCCTCACTGCTTCCTGGAACCCCTTCAAATGCCCTAGACAATTTGGCCCTCTCTGCTTTCCTGCGCACTCCATCCTCAAAAGCACCTGTTTTAACTCTGGGCAGACTCCGGTGCAAAAAAGACAAACGTCCAGCTTTTGCTGCCACAGCAAAGGTGCCAGCGTCCAAAAGCGATGCTGGTCCTCACGGCTTCCTGGAACCCCTTCAAATGCCCCAGACAATTTGGCCATCACTGCTTTCCTGCGCACTCCATCCTCAAAAGCACCGGTTTTCTCTTTCGGAGGTGTTTGGAGAAAAAAGACATACGTCCAACTTTTGCTGCCACAGCAAAGGTGCCAGCGGGGAAAAGTGATGCTGGTCCTCACTGCCTCCTGGAATCCCTTCAAATGCCCCAGACAATTTAGACCTCTCTGCTTTCCAACGGACTCTATCGTCAAAAGCGCCTCTTTTCACTTCTGTCAGCCTCCGGACCAAAAATGCAAATGTCCAGCTTTTGTTGCCACAGCAAAGGTGCCAGCGGGGAAAAGTGATGCTGGTCCTCACTGCCTCCTGGAACCCCTTCAAATGCCCCAGACAATTTGGCCCTCTCTGCTTTCCTGCGCACTCCATCCTCAAAAGCACCTGTTTTCATTTTCGGCGGTGTTTTTAGTAAAAAATACAAACGTCCACCTTTAGCTGCCACATTAAAGGTGCCAGCGGGGAAAAGTGATGCTGGTCCTCACTGCCTCCTGGAACCCCTTCAAGTGCCCCAGACAATTTGGCCCTCTCTGCTTTCCTGCCGAATCCACCCGTAAAAGAACCTGTTTTCTCTCTCAGCAGCCTCCGGAGCAAAAAAGACAGCCGTATAGCTTTTGCTGCCACATCAAAGGTGCCATCGGAAAAAAGTGATGCTGGTCCTCACTGCCTCCTGGAACCCCTTCAAATGCCCCAGACAATTTGGCCCTCTCTGCTTTCCTGAGGACTCCATCCTCAAAAGCACCTGTTTTCACTCTGGGCAGACTCCGGAGCAAAAAAGAGAAACGTCCAGCTTTTGCTGCCACAGCAAATTTGCCAGCGGGCAAAAGCGATGCTGGTCCTCACTGCTTCCTGGAACCCCTTCAAATGCCCCAGACAATTTGGCCCTCTCTGCTTTTCTGCGGACTCCATCCTCAAAAACACCTGTTTTAACTCTGGGCAGACTCCGGAGCAAAAAAGACAAACGTCCAGCCTTTGCTGCCACAGCAAAGGTGCCAGCGGCCAAAAGCGATGCTGGTCCTCACTGCTTCCTGGAACCCCTTCTAATGCCCCAGACAATTTGGCCCTCTCTGCTTTCCTGCGGAATCCATCCTCAAAAGCACCTGTTTTCACTTTCGGCGGTGTTAGGAGCAAAAAAGACGTCGCCCAGCTTTTGCTGCCACAGCAAAGGTGCCAGCGGGGAAAAGTGATGCTGGTCCTCACTGCCTCCTGGAACCCCTTCAAATGCCCCAGACAATTTGGCCCTCTCTGCTTTCCTGCACAATCTATCCTCAAAAGCACATTTTTCCTCTCTCAACAGACTCCGGACCAAAAAATATAAACGTCCAGCTTTTGCTGCCTCAGCAAAGGTGCCAGCAGGGAACAGTCATGCTGGTCCTCACTGCCTCCTGGAACCCCTTCAAATGCCCCAGACAATTTGGCCCTCTCTGCTTTCCTGCGGACTCCATCCTCAAAAGCACCTGTTTTAACTCTGGGCAGCCTCCGGAGCAAAAAAGACAAACGTCCAGCTTTTGCTGCCACAGCAAAGGTGCCAGCGTCCAAAAGCGATGCTGGTCCTCACTGCTTCCTGGAACCCATTCAAATGCCCCAGACAATTTGGCCCTCTCTGCTTTCCTGCGGACTCCATCCTCAAAAGCACCTGTTTTCACTTTAGGCGGTGTTTTGAGCAAAAAAGACAAACGTCCAGCTTTTGCTGCCACAGCAAAGGTGCCAGCAGGGAAAAGTGATGCTGGTCCTCACTGCCTCCTGGAACCCCTTCTAATGCCCCAGACAATTTGGCCCTCTCTGCTTTCCTGCGCACTCCATCCTCAAAAGCACCTGTTTTCACTCTGGGCAGCCTCCGGAGCAAAAAAGACAAACGTCCAGCTTTTGCTGCCACAGCAAAGGTGCCAGCGGGGAAAAGTGATGCTGGTCCTCACTGTCTCCAGGAACCCCTTCAAATGCCCCAGACAATTTGGCCCTCTCTGCTTTCCTGCTGAATCCATCCGTAAAAGAACCTG
Source organism: Vanellus vanellus (assembly GCF_965231255.1). Taxonomy (NCBI): domain Eukaryota; kingdom Metazoa; phylum Chordata; class Aves; order Charadriiformes; family Charadriidae; genus Vanellus; species Vanellus vanellus. Next base: position 35,047 of record NW_028127651.1, on the reverse strand, counting down.
TTTTCACTCTCAGCAGCCTCCAGAGCAAAAAAGACAAACGTCCAGCTTTTGCTGCCACAGCAAAGGTGCCAGCGGGGAAAAGTGATGCTGGTCCTCACTGCCTCCCGGAACCCCTTCAAATGCCCCAGACAATTTGGCCATCACTGCTTTCCTGCGCACTCCATCCTCAAAAGCACCGGTTTTTGCTTTCGTCGGTGTTTGGAGCCAAAAAGACATACGTCCAGCTTTTGCTGCCACAGCAAAGGTGCCAGCGGGGAAAAGTGATGCTGGTCCTCACTGCCTCCTGGAACCCCTTCAAATGCCCCAGACAATTTGGCCCTCTCTGCTTTCCTGCGCACTCCATCCTCAAAAGCACCTGTTTTCACTCTGGGCAGCCTCCGGAGCAAAAAAGACAAACGTCCAGCTTTTGCTGCCACAGCAAAGGTGCCGGCGGGGAAAAGTGATGCTGGTCCTCACTGCCTCCTGGAACCCCTTCAAATGACCCAGACAATTTGGCCCTCTCTGCTTTCCTGCCGACTCCATCCTCAAAAACACTATTTTTCACACTGGGCGTTGTTTGGAGCAAAAAAGACAAACGTCCAGCTTTTGCTGCCACAGCAAAGGTGCCAGCGGGGAAAAGTAATGCTGGTCCTCACTGCCTCCTGGAACCCCTTCAAATGCCCCAGACAATTTGGCCCTCTCTGCTTTCCTGCTGACTCCATCCTCAAAAGCACCTGTTTTCACTTTCGGCGGTGTTTGGAGTAAAAAATACAAACGTCCACCTTTTGCTGCCACATTAAAGGTGCCAGCGGGGAAAAGTGATGCTGGTCTTCACTGCCTCCTGGAACCCCTTCACGTGCCCCAGACAATTTGGCCCTCTCTGCTTTCCTGCCGAATCCATCCGTAAAAGAACCTGTTTTCACTCTCAGACGCCTCTGGAGCAAAAAAGACAAACGTCTCGCTTTTGCTGCCACAGCAAAGGTGCCAGCGGGGAAAAGTGATGCTGGTCCACACTGCCTCCTGGAACCCCTTCAAATGCCCCAGACAATTGGGCCCTCTCTGCTTTTCTGTGGACCCCATCATCAAAAGCACCTGTTTTCACTTTCGGCGGTGTTTGGAGCAAAAAAGACAAACGTCCAGCTTTTGCTGCCACCTCAAAGGTGCCAGCGGGGAAAAGTGATGCTGGTCCTCACTGCCTCCTGGAACCCCTTCAAATGCCCCAGACAATTTGGCCCTCTCTGCTTTCCTGCTGAATCCATCCGTAAAAGAACCTGTTTTCACTCTCAGCAGCCTCCAGAGCAAAAAAGACAAACGTCCAGCTTTTGCTGCCACAGCAAAGGTGCCAGCGGGGAACAGTCATGCTGGTCCTCACTGCCTCCTGGAACCCCTTCAAATGCCCCAGACAATTTGGCCCTGTCTGCTTTCCTGCGCACTCCATCCTCAAAAGCACCTGTTTTCACTCTGGGCAGACTCCGGAGCAAAAAAGACAAACGTCCAGCTTTTGCTGCCACAGCAAAGGTGCCAGCGGGGAAAAGTGATGCTGGTCCTCACTGCCTCCTGGAACCCCTTCAAATGACCCAGACAATTTGGCCCTCTCTGCTTTCCTGCCGACTCCATCCTCAAAAGCACTATTTTTCACACTGGGCGTTGTTTGGAGCAAAAAAGACAAACGTCCAGCTTTTGCTGCCACAGCAAAGGTGCCAGCGGTGAAAAGTAATGCTGGTCCTCACTGCCTCCTGGAACCCCTTCAAATGCCCCAGACAATTTGGCCCTCTCTGCTTTCCTGCTGACTCCATCCTCAAAAGCACCTGTTTTCACTTTCGGCGGTGTTTGGAGTAAAAAATACAAACGTCCACCTTTTGCTGCCACATTAAAGGTGCCAGCGGGGAAAAGTGATGCTGGTCTTCACTGCCTCCTGGAACCCCTTCAAGTGCCCCAGACAATTTGGCCCTCTCTGCTTTCCTGCCGAATCCACCCGTAAAAGAACCTGTTTTCACTCTCAGACGCCTCTGGAGCAAAAAAGACAAACGTCTCGCTTTTGCTGCCACAGCAAAGGTGCCAGCGGGGAAAAGTGATGCTGGTCCACACTGCCTCCTGGAACCCCTTCAAATGCCCCAGACAATTGGGCCCTCTCTGCTTTTCTGTGGACCCCATCATCAAAAGCACCTGTTTTCACTTTCGGCGGTGTTTGGAGCAAAAAAGACAAACGTCCAGCTTTTGCTGCCACCTCAAAGGTGCCAGCGGGGAAAAGTGATGCTCGTCCTCACTGCCTCCTGGAACCCCTTCAAATGCCCCAGACAATTTGGCCCTCTCTGCTTTCCTGCTGAATCCATCCGTAAAAGAACCTGTTTTCACTCTCAGCAGCCTCCAGAGCAAAAAAGACAAACGTCCAGCTTTTGCTGCCACAGCAAAGGTGCCAGCGGGGAAAAGTGATGCTGGTCCTCACTGCCTCCTGGAACCCCTTCAAATGCCCCAGACAATTTGGCCCTCTCTGCTTTCCTGCTGAATCCATCCATAAAAGAACCTGTTTTCACTCTCAGCAGCCTCCAGAGCAAAAAAGACAAACGTCCAGCTTTTGCTGCCACAGCAAAGGTGCCAGCGGGGAAAAGTGATGCTGGTCCTCACTGCCTCCCGGAACCCCTTCAAATGCCCCAGACAATTTGGCCATCACTGCTTTCCTTCGCACTCCATCCTCAAAAGCACCGGTTTTCGCTTTCCCGGTGTTTGGAGCAAAAAAGATATACGTCTAGCTTTTGCTGCCACAGCAAAGGTGCCAGCGGGGAAAAGTGATGCTGGTCCTCACTGCCTCCTGGAACCCCTTCAAATGCCCCAGACAATTTGGCCATCACTGCTTTCCTGCGCACTCCATCCTCAAAAGCACCGGTTTTCGCTTTCGGCGGTTTTTGGAGCAAAAAAGACATACGTCCAGCTTTTGCTGCCACAGCAAAGGTGCCAGCGGGAAAAGTTATGCTGGTCCTCACTGCCTCCTGGAATCCCTTCAAATGCCCCAGACAATTTGGCCCTCTCTGCTTTCCAGTGGACTCTATCCTCAAAAGCGCCTCTTTTCACTTCTGTCAGCCTCCGGACCAAAAATACAAATGTCCAGCTTTTGTTTCCACAGCAAAGGTGCCAGCGGGGAAAAGTGATGCTGGTCCTCACTGCTTCCTGGAACCCCTTCAAATGCCCCAGACAATTTGGCCCTCTCTGTTTTCCTGCGGAATCCATCCTCAAAAGCACCTGTTTTCACTTTCGGCGGTGTTTGGAGCAAAAAAGACAAACGTCCAGGTTTTGCTGCCACAGCAAAGGTGCCAGCGGGGAAAAGTGATGCTGGTCCTCACTGCCGCCTGGAACCCCTTCAAATGCCCCAGACAATTTAGACCTCTCTGCTTTCCTGCGCACTCCATCCTCAAAAGCACCTGTTTTCAATCTGGGCAGACTCCGGAGCAAAAAAGAGAAACATTCAGCTTTTGCAGCCACAGCAAAGGTGCCAGTGGGGAAAAGTGATGCTGGTCGTCACTGCCTCCTGGAAACCCTTCAAATGCCCCAGACAATTTGGCCCTCCCGTCTTTCCTGCACAATCTATCCTCAAAAGCACATTTTTCCTCTCTCAACAGACTACGGACCAAAAAATATAAACGTCCAGCTTTTGCTGCCACAGCAAAGGTGCCAGCAGGGAACAGTCATGCTGGTCCTCACTGCCTCCTGGAATCCCTTCAAATGCCCCATACAATTTGGCCCTCTCTGCTGTCTTGCCGACTCCATCCTCAAAAGCACCTGTTTTCGCTTTCGGCGGTGTTTGGAGCAAAAAAGACAAACGTCCAGCTTTTGCTGCCACAGCAAAGGTGCCAGCGGGGAAAAGAGATGCTGGTCCTCACGGCCTCCTGGAACCCCTTCAAATGCCCCAGACAATTTGGCCCTCTCTGCTTTCCTGCGCACTCCATCCTCAAAAGCACCTGTTTTAACTCTGGGCAGCCTCCGGAGCAAAAAAGACAAACGTCCAGCTTTTGCTGCCACAGCAAAGGTGCCAGCGGCCAAAAGCGATGCTGGTCCTCACTGCTTCCTGGAACCCCTTCAAATGCCCCAGACAATTTGGCCCTCTCTGCTTTCCTGCGGACTCTATCCTTAAAAGCGCCTGTTTTCACTCTGGGCAGCCTCCGTAGCAAAAAAGACAAACGTCCAGCTTTTGCTGCCACAGCAAAGGTGCCAGCGGGGAAAAGTGATGCTGGTCCTCACTGCCTCCTGGAAACCCTTCAAATGCCCCAGACAATTTGGCCCTCTCTGCTTTCCTGCTGAATCCATCCGTAAAATAACCTGTTTTCACTCTCAGCAGCCTCCAGAGCAAAAATAACAAACGTCCAGCTTTTGCTGCCACAGCAAAGGTGCCAGCGGGGAAAAGTGATGCTGGTCCTCACTGCCTCCTGGAACCCCTTCAAATGCCCCAGACAATTTGGCCCTCTCTGCTTTCCTGCGCACTCTATCCTCAAAAGCATCTTTTTTCACTTTCAGCAACCTCCTGAGCAAAAAAGAGAAACGTCCATCTCCTGATGCCACAGTAAAGGTGCCAGCGGGGAAAGTGATGCTGATCCTCACTGCCTCCTGGAACCCCTTCAAATGCCCCAGACAATTTGGCCCTCTCTGCTTTCCTGCTGACTCCATCCTCAAAAGCACTTGTTTTCACTCTGGGCCGCCTCCGGAGCAAAAAAGACAAACGTCCAGCTTTTGCTGCCACAGCAAAGGTGCCAGTGGGGAAAAGCGATGCTGGTCCTCACTGCTTCCTGGAACCCCTTCAAATGCCCCAGACAATTTGGCCCTCTCTGCTTTCCTGCACAATCTGTCCTCAAAAGCACATTTTTCCTCTCTCAACAGACTCCGGACCAAAAAATATAAACGTCCAGCTTTTGCTGCCTCAGCAAAGGTGCCAGCAGGGAACAGTCATGGTGGTCCTCACTGCCTCCTGGAACCCCTTCAAATGCCCCAGACAATTTGGCCCTCTCTGCTTTCCTGCTGACTCCATCCTCAAAAGCACCTGTTTTCACTTTCGGCGGTGTTTGGAGTAAAAAAGACATACGTCCAGCTTTTGCTGCCACAGCAAAGGTGCCAGCGGGGAAAAGTAATGCTGGTTCTCACTGTCTCCTGGAACCCCTTCAAATGCCCCAGACAATTTGGCCCTCTCTGCTTTCCTGCGGAATCCATCCTCAAAAGCACCTTTTTTCGCTTTCGGCAACCTCCGGAGCAAAAAAGAAAAACGTCCAGCTTTTGCTGCCACAGCAAAGGTGCCAGCGGGAAAAAGAAATGCTGGTTCTCACTGCCTCCTGGAACCCTTTCAAATGCCCCAGACAATTTGGCCCTCTCTGCTTTCCTGCGCACTCCATCCTCAAAAGCACCTGTTTTCACTCTGGGCAGCCTCCGGAGCAAAAAAGACAAACGTCCAGCTTTTGCTGCCACAGCAAAGGTGCCAGCGGGGAAAAGTGATGCTGGTCCTCACTGCCTCCTGGAACCCCTTCAAATGACCCAGACAATTTGGCCCTCTCTGCTTTCCTGCCGACTCCATCCTCAAAAACACTATTTTTCACACTGGGCGTTGTTTGGAGCAAAAAAGACAAACGTCCAGCTTTTGCTGCCACAGCAAAGGTGCCAGCGGGGAAAAGTAATGCTGGTCCTCACTGCCTCCTGGAACCCCTTCAAATGCCCCAGACAATTTGGCCCTCTCTGCTTTCCTGCTGACTCCATCCTCTAAAGCACCTGTTTTCACTTTCGGCGGTGTTTGGAGTAAAAAATACAAACGTCCACCTTTTGCTGCCACATTAAAGGTGCCAGCGGGGAAAAGTGATGCTGGTCTTCACTGCCTCCTGGAACCCCTTCAAATGCCCCAGACAATTTGGCCCTCTCTGCTTTCCTGCCGAATCCACCCGTAAAAGAACCTGTTTTCACTCTCAGACGCCTCTGGAGCAAAAAAGACAAACGTCTCGCTTTTGCTGCCACAGCAAAGGTGCCAGCGGGGAAAAGTGATGCTGGTCCACACTGCCTCCTGGAACCCCTTCAAATGCCCCAGACAATTGGGCCCTCTCTGCTTTTCTGTGGACCCCATCATCAAAAGCACCTGTTTTCACTTTCGGCGGTGTTTGGAGCAAAAAAGACAAACGTCCAGCTTTTGCTGCCACCTCAAAGGTGCCAGCGGGGAAAAGTGATGCTCGTCCTCACTGCCTCCTGGAACCCCTTCAAATGCCCCAGACAATTTGGCCCTCTCTGCTTTCCTGCTGAATCCATCCGTAAAAGAACCTGTTTTCACTCTCAGCAGCCTCCAGAGCAAAAAAGACAAACGTCCAGCTTTTGCTGCCACAGCAAAGGTGCCAGCGGGGAAAAGTGATGCTGGTCCTCACTGCCTCCCGGAACCCCTTCAAATGCCCCAGACAATTTGGCCATCACTGCTTTCCTTCGCACTCCATCCTCAAAAGCACCGGTTTTCGCTTTCCCGGTGTTTGGAGCAAAAAAGATATACGTCTAGCTTTTGCTGCCACAGCAAAGGTGCCAGCGGGGAAAAGTGATGCTGGTCCTCACTGCCTCCTGGAACCCCTTCAAATGCCCCAGACAATTTGGCCATCACTGCTTTCCTGCGCACTCCATCCTCAAAAGCACCGGTTTTCGCTTTCGGCGGTTTTTGGAGCAAAAAAGACATACGTCCAGCTTTTGCTGCCACAGCAAAGGTGCCAGCGGGAAAAGTTATGCTGGTCCTCACTGCCTCCTGGAATCCCTTCAAATGCCCCAGACAATTTAGACCTCTCTGCTTTCCAGTGGACTCTATCCTCAAAAGCGCCTCTTTTCACTTCTGTCAGCCTCCGGACCAAAAATACAAATGTCCAGCTTTTGTTTCCACAGCAAAGGTGCCAGCGGGGAAAAGTGATGCTGGTCCTCACTGCTTCCTGGAACCCCTTCAAATGCCCCAGACAATTTGGCCCTCTCTGTTTTCCTGCGGAATCCATCCTCAAAAGCACCTGTTTTCACTTTCGGCGGTGTTTGGAGCAAAAAAGACAAACGTCCAGGTTTTGCTGCCACAGCAAAGGTGCCAGCGGGGAAAAGTGATGCTGGTCCTCACTGCCGCCTGGAACCCCTTCAAATGCCCCAGACAATTTAGACCTCTCTGCTTTCCTGCGCACTCCATCCTCAAAAGCACCTGTTTTCAATCTGGGCAGACTCCGGAGCAAAAAAGAGAAACATTCAGCTTTTGCAGCCACAGCAAAGGTGCCAGTGGGGAAAAGTGATGCTGGTCGTCACTGCCTCCTGGAAACCCTTCAAATGCCCCAGACAATTTGGCCCTCCCGTCTTTCCTGCACAATCTATCCTCAAAAGCACATTTTTCCTCTCTCAACAGACTACGGACCAAAAAATATAAACGTCCAGCTTTTGCTGCCACAGCAAAGGTGCCAGCAGGGAACAGTCATGCTGGTCCTCACTGCCTCCTGGAATCCCTTCAAATGCCCCATACAATTTGGCCCTCTCTGCTGTCTTGCCGACTCCATCCTCAAAAGCACCTGTTTTCGCTTTCGGCGGTGTTTGGAGCAAAAAAGACAAACGTCCAGCTTTTGCTGCCACAGCAAAGGTGCCAGCGGGGAAAAGAGATGCTGGTCCTCACGGCCTCCTGGAACCCCTTCAAATGCCCCAGACAATTTGGCCCTCTCTGCTTTCCTGCGCACTCCATCCTCAAAAGCACCTGTTTTAACTCTGGGCAGCCTCCGGAGCAAAAAAGACAAACGTCCAGCTTTTGCTGCCACAGCAAAGGTGCCAGCGGCCAAAAGCGATGCTGGTCCTCACTGCTTCCTGGAACCCCTTCAAATGCCCCAGACAATTTGGCCCTCTCTGCTTTCCTGCGGACTCTATCCTTAAAAGCGCCTGTTTTCACTCTGGGCAGCCTCCGTAGCAAAAAAGACAAACGTCCAGCTTTTGCTGCCACAGCAAAGGTGCCAGCGGGGAAAAGTGATGCTGGTCCTCACTGCCTCCTGGAAACCCTTCAAATGCCCCAGACAATTTGGCCCTCTCTGCTTTCCTGCTGAATCCATCCGTAAAATAACCTGTTTTCACTCTCAGCAGCCTCCAGAGCAAAAAAGACAAACGTCCAGCTTTTGCTGCCACAGCAAAGGTGCCAGCGGGGAAAAGTGATGCTGGTCCTCACTGCCTCCTGGAACCCCTTCAAATGCCCCAGACAATTTGGCCCTCTCTGCTTTCCTGCGCACTCTATCCTCAAAAGCATCTTTTTTCACTTTCAGCAACCTCCTGAGCAAAAAAGAGAAACGTCCATCTCCTGATGCCACAGTAAAGGTGCCAGCGGGGAAAGTGATGCTGATCCTCACTGCCTCCTGGAACCCCTTCAAATGCCCCAGACAATTTGGCCCTCTCTGCTTTCCTGCTGACTCCATCCTCAAAAGCACTTGTTTTCACTCTGGGCCGCCTCCGGAGCAAAAAAGACAAACGTCCAGCTTTTGCTGCCACAGCAAAGGTGCCAGTGGGGAAAAGCGATGCTGGTCCTCACTGCTTCCTGGAACCCCTTCAAATGCCCCAGACAATTTGGCCCTCTCTGCTTTCCTGCACAATCTGTCCTCAAAAGCACATTTTTCCTCTCTCAACAGACTCCGGACCAAAAAATATAAACGTCCAGCTTTTGCTGCCTCAGCAAAGGTGCCAGCAGGGAACAGTCATGGTGGTCCTCACTGCCTCCTGGAACCCCTTCAAATGCCCCAGACAATTTGGCCCTCTCTGCTTTCCTGCTGACTCCATCCTCAAAAGCACCTGTTTTCACTTTCGGCGGTGTTTGGAGTAAAAAAGACATACGTCCAGCTTTTGCTGCCACAGCAAAGGTGCCAGCGGGGAAAAGTAATGCTGGTTCTCACTGTCTCCTGGAACCCCTTCAAATGCCCCAGACAATTTGGCCCTCTCTGCTTTCCTGCGGAATCCATCCTCAAAAGCACCTTTTTTCGCTTTCGGCAACCTCCGGAGCAAAAAAGAAAAACGTCCAGCTTTTGCTGCCACAGCAAAGGTGCCAGCGGGAAAAAGAAATGCTGGTTCTCACTGCCTCCTGGAACCCTTTCAAATGCCCCAGACAATTTGGCCCTCTCTGCTTTCCTGCGCACTCCATCCTCAAAAGCACCTGTTTTCACTCTGGGCAGCCTCCGGAGCAAAAAAGACAAACGTCCAGCTTTTGCTGCCACAGCAAAGGTGCCAGCGGGGAAAAGTGATGCTGGTCCTCACTGCCTCCTGGAACCCCTTCAAATGACCCAGACAATTTGGCCCTCTCTGCTTTCCTGCCGACTCCATCCTCAAAAACACTATTTTTCACACTGGGCGTTGTTTGGAGCAAAAAAGACAAACGTCCAGCTTTTGCTGCCACAGCAAAGGTGCCAGCGGGGAAAAGTAATGCTGGTCCTCACTGCCTCCTGGAACCCCTTCAAATGCCCCAGACAATTTGGCCCTCTCTGCTTTCCTGCTGACTCCATCCTCAAAAGCACCTGTTTTCACTTTCGGCGGTGTTTGGAGTAAAAAATACAAACGTCCACCTTTTGCTGCCACATTAAAGGTGCCAGCGGGGAAAAGTGATGCTGGTCTTCACTGCCTCCTGGAACCCCTTCAAGTGCCCCAGACAATTTGGCCCTCTCTGCTTTCCTGCCGAATCCACCCGTAAAAGAACCTGTTTTCACTCTCAGACGCCTCTGGAGCAAAAAAGACAAACGTCTCGCTTTTGCTGCCACAGCAAAGGTGCCAGCGGGGAAAAGTGATGCTGGTCCACACTGCCTCCTGGAACCCCTTCAAATGCCCCAGACAATTGGGCCCTCTCTGCTTTTCTGTGGACCCCATCATCAAAAGCACCTGTTTTCACTTTCGGCGGTGTTTGGAGCAAAAAAGACAAACGTCCAGCTTTTGCTGCCACCTCAAAGGTGCCAGCGGGGAAAAGTGATGCTCGTCCTCACTGCCTCCTGGAACCCCTTCAAATGCCCCAGACAATTTGGCCCTCTCTGCTTTCCTGCTGAATCCATCCGTAAAAGAACCTGTTTTCACTCTCAGCAGCCTCCAGAGCAAAAAAGACAAACGTCCAGCTTTTGCTGCCACAGCAAAGGTGCCAGCGGGGAAAAGTGATGCTGGTCCTCACTGCCTCCTGGAACCCCTTCAAATGCCCCAGACAATTTGGCCCTCTCTGCTTTCCTGCTGAATCCATCCATAAAAGAACCTGTTTTCACTCTCAGCAGCCTCCAGAGCAAAAAAGACAAACGTCCAGCTTTTGCTGCCACAGCAAAGGTGCCAGCGGGGAAAAGTGATGCTGGTCCTCACTGCCTCCCGGAACCCCTTCAAATGCCCCAGACAATTTGGCCATCACTGCTTTCCTTCGCACTCCATCCTCAAAAGCACCGGTTTTCGCTTTCCCGGTGTTTGGAGCAAAAAAGATATACGTCTAGCTTTTGCTGCCACAGCAAAAGTGCCAGTGGGGAAAAGTGATGCTGGTCCTCACTGCCTCCTGGAACCCCTTCAAATGCCCCAGACAATTTGGCCATCACTGCTTTCCTGCGCACTCCATCCTCAAAAGCACCGGTTTTCGCTTTCGGCGGTTTTTGGAGCAAAAAAGACATACGTCCAGCTTTTGCTGCCACAGCAAAGGTGCCAGCGGGGAAAAGTAATGCTGGTCCTCACTGCCTCCTGGAATCCCTTCAAATGCCCCAGACAATTTAGACCTCTATGCTTTCCAGTGGACTCTATCCTCAAAAGCGCCTCTTTTCACTTCTGTCAGCCTCCGGACCAAAAATACAAATGTCCAGCTTTTGTTTCCACAGCAAAGGTGCCAGCGGGGAAAAGAGATGCTGGTCCTCACTGCTTCCTGGAACCCCTTCAAATGCCCCAGACAATTTGGCCCTCTCTGTTTTCCTGCGGAATCCATCCTCAAAAGCACCTGTTTTCACTTTCGGCGGTGTTTGGAGCAAAAAAGACAAACGTCCAGGTTTTGCTGCCACAGCAAAGGTGCCAGCGGGGAAAAGTGATGCTGGTCCTCACTGCCTCCTGGAACCCCTTCAAATGCCCCAGACAATTTAGACCTCTCTGCTTTCCTGCGCACTCCATCCTCAAAAGCACCTGTTTTCAATCTGGGCAGACTCCGGAGCAAAAAAGAGAAACATTCAGCTTTTGCAGCCACAGCAAAGGTGCCAGTGGGGAAAAGTGATGCTGGTCGTCACTGCCTCCTGGAAACCCTTCAAATGCCCCAGACAATTTGGCCCTCCCGTCTTTCCTGCACAATCTATCCTCAAAAGCACATTTTTCCTCTCTCAACGGACTACGGACCAAAAAATATAAACGTCCAGCTTTTGCTGCCACAGCAAAGGTGCCAGCAGGGAACAGTCATGCTGGTCCTCACTGCCTCCTGGAATCCCTTCAAATGCCCCATACAATTTGGCCCTCTCTGCTGTCTTGCCGACTCCATCCTCAAAAGCACCTGTTTTCGCTTTCGGCGGTGTTTGGAGCAAAAAAGACAAACGTCCAGCTTTTGCTGCCACAGCAAAGGTGCCAGCGGGGAAAAGAGATGCTGGTCCTCACGGCCTCCTGGAACCCCTTCAAATGCCCCAGACAATTTGGCCCTCTCTGCTTTCCTGCGCACTCCATCCTCAAAAGCACCTGTTTTAACTCTGGGCAGCCTCCGGAGCAGAAAAGACAAACGTCCAGCTTTTGCTGCCACAGCAAAGGTGCCAGCGGCCAAAAGCGATGCTGGTCCTCACTGCTTCCTGGAACCCCTTCAAATGCCCCAGACAATTTGGCCCTCTCTGCTTTCCTGCGGACTCTATCCTTAAAAGCGCCTGTTTTCACTCTGGGCAGCCTCCGTAGCAAAAAAGACAAACGTCCAGCTTTTGCTGCCACAGCAAAGGTGCCAGCGGGGAAAAGTGATGCTGGTCCTCACTGCCTCCTGGAAACCCTTCAAATGCCCCAGACAATTTGGCCCTCTCTGCTTTCCTGCTGAATCCATCCGTAAAATAACCTGTTTTCACTCTCAGCAGCCTCCAGAGCAAAAATAACAAACGTCCAGTTTTGCTGCCACAGCAAAGGTGCCAGCGGGGAAAAGTGATGCTGGTCCTCACTGCCTCCTGGAACCCCTTCAAATGCCCCAGACAATTTGGCCCTCTCTGCTTTCCTGCGCACTCTATCCTCAAAAGCATCTTTTTTCACTTTCAGCAACCTCCTGAGCAAAAAAGAGAAACGTCCATCTCCTGATGCCACAGTAAAGGTGCCAGCGGGGAAAGTGATGCTGATCCTCACTGCCTCCTGGAACCCCTTCAAATGCCGCAGACAATTTGGCCCTCTCTGCTTTCCTGCTGACTCCATCCTCAAAAGCACCTGTTTTCAATCTGGGCCGCCTCCGGAGCAAAAAAGACAAACGTCCAGCTTTTGCTGCCACAGCAAAGGTGCCAGTGGGGAAAAGCGATGCTGGTCCTCACTGCTTCCTGGAACCCCTTCAAATGCCCCAGACAATTTGGCCCTCTCTGCTTTCCTGCACAATCTGTCCTCAAAAGCACATTTTTCCTCTCTCAACAGACTCCGGACCAAAAAATATAAACGTCCAGCTTTTGCTGCCTCAGCAAAGGTGCCAGCAGGGAACAGTCATGGTGGTCCTCACTGCCTCCTGGAACCCCTTCAAATGCCCCAGACAATTTGGCCCTCTCTGCTTTCCTGCTGACTCCATCCTCAAAAGCACCTGTTTTCACTTTCGGCGGTGTTTGGAGTAAAAAAGACATACGTCCAGCTTTTGCTGCCACAGCAAAGGTGCCAGCGGGGAAAAGTAATGCTGGTTCTCACTGTCTCCTGGAACCCCTTCAAATGCCCCAGACAATTTGGCCCTCTCTGCTTTCCTGCGGAATCCATCCTCAAAAGCACCTTTTTTCGCTTTCGGCAACCTCCGGAGCAAAAAAGAAAAACGTCCAGCTTTTGCTGCCACAGCAAAGGTGCCAGCGGGAAAAAGAAATGCTGGTTCTCACTGCCTCCTGGAACCCTTTCAAATGCCCCAGACAATTTGGCCCTCTCTGCTTTCCTGCGGACTCCATCCTCAAAAGCACCTGTTTTCGCTTTCGGCAACCTCCGGAGCAAAAAAGACAAACGTCCAGGTTTTGCTGCCACAGCAAAGGTGCCAGCGGGGAAAAGTAATGCTGGTTCTCACTGCCTCCTGGAACCCTTTCAAATGCCACAGACAATTTGGCCCTCTCTGCTTTCCTGCGGACTCCATCCTCAAAAGCACCTGTTTTCGCTTTCGGCAACCTCCGGAGCAAAAAAGACAAACGTCCAGGTTTTGCTGCCACAGCAAAGGTGCCAGCGGGGAAAAGTAATGCTGGTTCTCACTGCCTCCTGGAACCCTTTCAAATGCCACAGACAATTTGGCACTCTCTGCTTTCCTGCGCACTCCATCCTCAAAAGCACCTGTTTTGGCTTTCGGCAACCTCCGGAGCAAAAAAGACAAACGTCCAGCTTTTGCTGCCACAGCAAAGGTGCCAGCGGGAAAAAGTAATGCTGGCTCTCACTGCCTCCTGGAACCCTTTCAAATGCCACAGACAATTTGGCCCTCTCTGCTTTCCTGCGGACTCCATCCTCAAAAGCACCTGTTTTCGCTTTCGGCAACCTCCGGAGCAAAAAAGACAAACGTCCAGCTTTTGCTGCCACAGCAAAGGTGCCAGAGGGGAAAAGTAATGCTGGTCCTCATTGCCTCCTGGAACCCTTTCAAATGCCCCAGACAATTTGGCCCTCTCTGCTTTCCTGCGGACTCCATCCTCAAAAACACCTGTTTTGGCTTTCGGCAACCTCAGGAGCAAAAAAGACAAACGTCCAGGTTTTGCTGCCACAGCAAAGGTGCCAGCGGGGAAAAGTAATGCTGGTCCTCATTGCCTCCTAAAACTTCTTCAAATGCCCCAGACAATTTGGCCCTCTCTGCTTTCCTGCGGACTCCATCCTCAAAAGCACCTGTTTTCGCTTTCGGCAACCTCCGGAGCAAAAAAGACAAACGTCCAGCTTTTGCTGCCACAGCAAAGGTGCCAGCGGGGAAAAGTAATGCTGGTTCTCACTGCCTCCTGGAACCCTTACAAATGCCACAGACAATTTGGCCCTCTCTGCTTTCCTGCGGACTCCATCCTCAAAAGCACCTGTTTTCGCTTTCGGCAACCTCCGGAGCAAAAAAGACAAACGTCCAGCTTTTGCTGCCACAGCAAAGGTGCCAGCGGAGAAAAGTAATGCTGGTTCTCATTGCCCCCTGGAACCTCTACAAATGCCCCAGACAATTTGGCCCTCTCTGCTTTCCTGCGGACTCCATCCTCAAAAGCACCTGTTTTCGCTTTCAGCAACCTCCGGACCAAAAATACAAACGTCCAGGTTTTGCTGCCACAGCAAAGGTGCCAGCGGGGAAAAGTAATGCTGGTTCTCACTGTCTCCTGGAACCCTTTCAAATGCCCCAGACAATTTGGCCCTCTCTGCTTTCCTGCGGAATCCATCCTCAAAAGCACCTTTTTTCGCTTTCGGCAACCTCCGGAGCAAAAAAGAAAAACGTCCAGCTTTTGCTGCCACAGCAAAGGTGCCAGCGGGAAAAAGAAATGCTGGTTCTCACTGCCTCCTGGAACCCTTTCAAATGCCCCAGACAATTTGGCCCTCTCTGCTTTCCTGCGGACTCCATCCTCAAAAGCACCTGTTTTCGCTTTCGGCAACCTCCGGAGCAAAAAAGACAAACGTCCAGGTTTTGCTGCCACAGCAAAGGTGCCAGCGGGGAAAAGTAATGCTGGTTCTCACTGCCTCCTGGAACCCTTTCAAATGCCACAAACAATTTGGCCCTCTCTGCTTTCCTGCGGACTCCATCCTCAAAAGCACCTGTTTTCGCTTTCGGCAACCTCCGGAGCAAAAAAGACAAACGTCCAGGTTTTGCTGCCACAGCAAAGGTGCCAGCGGGGAAAAGTAATGCTGGTTCTCACTGCCTCCTGGAACCCTTTCAAATGCCCCAGACAATTTGGCCCTCTCTGCTTTCCTGCGGACTCCATCCTCAAAAGCACCTGTTTTGGCTTTCGGCAACCTCCGGAGCAAAAAAGACAAACGTCCAGCTTTTGCTGCCACAGCAAAGGTGCCAGCTAGAAAAAGTAATGCTGGTTCTCACTGCCTCCTGGAACCCTTTCAAATGCCACAGACAATTTGGCCCTCTCTGCTTTCCTGCGGACTCCATCCTCAAAAGCACCTGTTTTCGCTTTCGGCAACCTCCGGAGCAAAAAAGACAAACGTCCAGCTTTTGCTGCCACAGCAAAGGTGCCAGCGGGGAAAAGTAATGCTGGTCCTCATTGCCCCTTGGAACCTCTACAAATGCCCCAGACAATTTGGCCCTCTCTGCTTTCCTGCGCATTCCATCCTCAAAAGCACCTGTTTTCGCTTTCAGCAACCTCCGGAGCAAAAAAGACAAACGTCCAGCTTTTGCTGCCACAGCAAAGGTGCCAGCGGAGAAAAGTAATGCTGGTTCTCATTGCCCCCTGGAACCTCTACAAATGCCCCAGACAATTTGGCCCTCTCTGCTTTCCTGCGGACTCCATCCTCAAAAGCACCTGTTTTCGCTTTCAGCAACCTCCGGACCAAAAATACAAACGTCCAGGTTTTGCTGCCACAGCAAAGGTGCCAGCGGGAAAAAGTAATGCTGGTTCTCACTGCCTCCTGGAACCCTTTCAAATGCCACAGACAATTTGGCCCTCTCTGCTTTCCTGCGGACTCCATCCTCAAAAGCACCTGTTTTCGCTTTCGGCAACCTCCGGAGCAAAAAAGACAAACGTCCAGCTTTTGCTGCCACAGCAAAGGTGCCAGCGGGGAAAAGTAATGCTGGTCCTCATTGCCTCCTTGAACCCTTTCAAATGCCCCAGACAATTTGGCCCTCTCTGCTTTCCTGCGGACTCCATCCTCAAAAACACCTGTTTTCGCTTTCGGCAACCTCCGGAGCAAAAAAGACAAACGTCCAGCTTTTGCTGCCACAGCAAAGGTGCCAGCGGGGAAAAGTAATGCTGGTCCTCATTGCCTCCTAAAACTTCTTCAAATGCCCCAGACAATTTGGCCCTCTCTGCTTTCCTGCGGACTCCATCCTCAAAAACACCTGTTTTCGCTTTCGGCAACCTCCGGAGCAAAAAAGACAAACGTCCAGCTTTTGCTGCCACAGCAAAGGTGCCAGCGGGGAAAAGTAATGCTGGTTCTCACTGCCTCCTGGAACCCTTACAAATGCCACAGACAATTTGGCCCTCTCTGCTTTCCTGCGGACTCCATCCTCAAAAGCACCTGTTTTCGCTTTCGGCAACCTCCGGAGCAAAAAAGACAAACGTCCAGCTTTTGCTGCCACAGCAAAGGTGCCAGCGGGGAAAAGTAATGCTGGTCCTCATTGCCCCCTGGAACCTCTACAAATGCCCCAGACAATTTGGCCCTCTCTGCTTTCCTGCGGACTCCATCCTCAAAAGCACCTGTTTTCGCTTTCAGCAACCTCCGGACCAAAAAAGACAAACGTCCAGGTTTTGCTGCCACAGCAAAGGTGCCAGCGGGGAAAAGTAATGCTGGTTCTCACTGCCTCCTGGAACCCTTTCAAATGCCACAGACAATTTGGCCCTCTCTGCTTTCCTGCGGACTCCATCCTCAAAAGCACCTGTTTTCGCTTTCGGCAACCTCCGGAGCAAAAAAGACAAACGTCCAGGTTTTGCTGCCACAGCAAAGGTGCCAGCGGGGAAAAGTAATGCTGGTTCTCACTGCCTCCTGGAACCCTTTCAAATGCCCCAGACAATTTGGCCCTCTCTGCTTTCCTGCGGACTCCATCCTCAAAAGCACCTGTTTTCGCTTTCGGCAACCTCCGGAGCAAAAAAGACAAACGTCCAGCTTTTGCTGCCACAGCAAAGGTGCCAGCGGGGAAAAGTAATGCTGGTTCTCACTGCCTCCTGGAACCCCTTCAAATGCCACAGACAATTTGGCCCTCTCTGCTTTCCTGCGGACTCCATCCTCAAAAGCACCTGTTTTCGCTTTCAGCAACCTCCGGAGCAAAAAAGACAAACGTCCAGCTTTTGCTGCCACAGCAAAGGTGCCAGCGGGGAAAAGTAATGCTGGTTCTCACTGTCTCCTGGAACCCTTTCAAATGCCCCAGACAATTTGGCCCTCTCTGCTTTCCTGCGGAATCCATCCTCAAAAGCACCTGTTTTCGCTTTCGGCAACCTCCAGAGCAAAAAAGACAAACGTCCAGCTTTTGCTGCCACAGCAAAGGTGCCAGCGGGAAAAAGAAATGCTGGTTCTCACTGCCTCCTGGAACCCTTTCAAATGCCCCAGACAATTTGGCCCTCTCTGCTTTCCTGCGGACTCCATCCTCAAAAGCACCTGTTTTCGCTTTCGGCAACCTCCGGAGCAAAAAAGACAAACGTCCAGGTTTTGCTGCCACAGCAAAGGTGCCAGCGGGGAAAAGTAATGCTGGTTCTCACTGCCTCCTGGAACCCTTTCAAATGCCCCAGACAATTTGGCCCTCTCTGCTTTCCTGCGGACTCCATCCTCAAAAGCACCTGTTTTCGCTTTCGGCAACCTCCGGAGCAAAAAAGACAAACGTCCAGCTTTTGCTGCCACAGCAAAGGTGCCAGCGGGGAAAAGTAATGCTGGTCCTCATTGCCTCCTGGAACCCTTTCAAATGCCCCAGACAATTTGGCCCTCTCTGCTTTCCTGCGGACTCCATCCTCAAAAACACCTGTTTTCGCTTTCGGCAACCTCCGGAGCAAAAAAGACAAACGTCCAGGTTTTGCTGCCACAGCAAAGGTGCCAGCGGGGAAAAGTAATGCTGGTCCTCATTGCCTCCTAAAACTTCTTCAAATGCCCCAGACAATTTGGCCCTCTCTGCTTTCCTGCGGACTCATCCTCAAAAGCACCTGTTTTCGCTTTCGGCAACCTCCGGAGCAAAAAAGACAAACGTCCAGGTTTTGCTGCCACAGCAAAGGTGCCAGCGGGGAAAAGTAATGCTGGTTCTCACTGCCTCCTGGAACCCTTACAAATGCCACAGACAATTTGGCCCTCTCTGCTTTCCTGCGGACTCCATCCTCAAAAGCACCTGTTTTCGCTTTCGGCAACCTCCGGAGCAAAAAAGACAAACGTCCAGCTTTTGCTGCCACAGCAAAGGTGCCAGCGGGGAAAAGTAATGCTGGTCCTCATTGCCCCCTGGAACCTCTACAAATGCCCCAGACAATTTGGCCCTCTCTGCTTTCCTGCGGACTCCATCCTCAAAAGCACCTGTTTTCGCTTTCAGCAACCTCCGGAGCAAAAAAGACAAACGTCCAGCTTTTGCTGCCACAGCAAAGGTGCCAGCGGAGAAAAGTAATGCTGGTTCTCATTGCCCCCTGGAACCTCTACAAATGCCCCAGACAATTTGGCCCTCTCTGCTTTCCTGCGGACTCCATCCTCAAAAGCATCTGTTTTCGCTTTCAGCAACCTCCGGAGCAAAAAAGACAAACGTCCAGGTTTTGCTGCCACAGCAAAGGTGCCAGCGGGGAAAAGTAATGCTGGTTCTCACTGCCTCCTGGAACCCTTTCAAATGCCACAGACAATTTGGCCCTCTCTGCTTTCCTGCGGACTCCATCCTCAAAAGCACCTGGTTTCGCTTTCGACAACCTCCGGAGCAAAAAAGACAAACGTCCAGCTTTTGCTGCCACAGCAAAGGTGCCAGCGGGGAAAAGTAATGCTGGTCCTCATTGCCTCCTAAAACTTCTTCAAATGCCCCAGACAATTTGGCCCTCTCTGCTTTCCTGCGGACTCCATCCTCAAAAGCACCTGTTTTCGCTTTCGGCAACCTCCGGAGCAAAAAAGACAAACGTCCAGCTTTTGCTGCCACAGCAAAGGTGCCAGCGGGGAAAAGTAATGCTGGTCCTCATTGCCTCCTAAAACTTCTTCAAATGCCCCAGACAATTTGGCCCTCTCTGCTTTCCTGCGGACTCCATCCTCAAAAGCACCTGTTTTCGCTTTCGGCAACCTCCGGAGCAAAAAAGACAAACGTCCAGCTTTTGCTGCCACAGCAAAGGTGCCAGCGGAGAAAAGTAATGCTGGTTCTCATTGCCCCCTGGAACCTCTACAAATGCCCCAGACAATTTGGCCCTCTCTGCTTTCCTGCGGACTCCATCCTCAAAAGCACCTGTTTTCGCTTTCAGCAACCTCCGGACCAAAAAAGACAAACGTCCAGGTTTTGCTGCCACAGCAAAGGTGCCAGCGGGGAAAAGTAATGCTGGTTCTCACTGCCTCCTGGAACCCTTACAAATGCCACAGACAATTTGGCCCTCTCTGCTTTCCTGCGGACTCCATCCTCAAAAGCACCTGTTTTCGCTTTCAGCAACCTCCGGAGCAAAAAAGACAAACGTCCAGCTTTTGCTGCCACAGCAAAGGTGCCAGCGGAGAAAAGTAATGCTGGTTCTCATTGCCCCCTGGAACCTCTACAAATTCCCCAGACAATTTGGCCCTCTCTGCTTTCCTGCGGACTCCATCCTCAAAAGCACCTGTTTTCGCTTTCAGCAACCTCCGGACCAAAAAAGACAAACGTCCAGGTTTTGCTGCCACAGCAAAGGTGCCAGCGGGGAAAAGTAATGCTGGTTCTCACTGCCTCCTGGAACCCTTACAAATGCCACAGACAATTTGGCCCTCTCTGCTTTCCTGCGGACTCCATCCTCAAAAGCACCTGTTTTCGCTTTCGGCAACCTCCGGAGCAAAAAAGACAAACGTCCAGCTTTTGCTGCCACAGCAAAGGTGCCAGCGGGGAAAAGTAATGCTGGTCCTCATTGCCCCCTGGAACCTCTACAAATGCCCCAGACAATTTGGCCCTCTCTGCTTTCCTGCGGACTCCATCCTCAAAAGCACCTGTTTTCGCTTTCAGCAACCTCCGGAGCAAAAAAGACAAACGTCCAGCTTTTGCTGCCACAGCAAAGGTGCCAGCGGAGAAAAGTAATGCTGGTTCTCATTGCCCCCTGGAACCTCTACAAATGCCCCAGACAATTTGGCCCTCTCTGCTTTCCTGCGGACTCCATCCTCAAAAGCACCTGTTTTCGCTTTCAGCAACCTCCGGAGCAAAAAAGACAAACGTCCAGGTTTTGCTGCCACAGCAAAGGTGCCAGCGGGGAAAAGTAATGCTGGTTCTCACTGCCTCCTGGAACCCTTTCAAATGCCACAGACAATTTGGCCCTCTCTGCTTTCCTGCGGACTCCATCCTCAAAAGCACCTGGTTTCGCTTTCGACAACCTCCGGAGCAAAAAAGACAAACGTCCAGGTTTTGCTGCCACAGCAAAGGTGCCAGCGGGGAAAAGTAATGCTGGTCCTCATTGCCTCCTAAAACTTCTTCAAATGCCCCAGACAATTTGGCCCTCTCTGCTTTCCTGCGGACTCCATCCTCAAAAGCACCTGTTTTCGCTTTCGGCAACCTCCGGAGCAAAAAAGACAAACGTCCAGCTTTTGCTGCCACAGCAAAGGTGCCAGCGGAGAAAAGTAATGCTGGTTCTCATTGCCCCCTGGAACCTCTACAAATGCCCCAGACAATTTGGCCCTCTCTGCTTTCCTGCGGACTCCATCCTCAAAAGCACCTGTTTTCGCTTTCAGCAACCTCCGGACCAAAAAAGACAAACGTCCAGGTTTTGCTGCCACAGCAAAGGTGCCAGCGGGGAAAAGTAATGCTGGTTCTCACTGCCTCCTGGAACCCTTACAAATGCCACAGACAATTTGGCCCTCTCTGCTTTCCTGCGGACTCCATCCTCAAAAGCACCTGTTTTCGCTTTCAGCAACCTCCGGAGCAAAAAAGACAAACGTCCAGCTTTTGCTGCCACAGCAAAGGTGCCAGCGGAGAAAAGTAATGCTGGTTCTCATTGCCCCCTGGAACCTCTACAAATGCCCCAGACAATTTGGCCCTCTCTGCTTTCCTGCGGACTCCATCCTCAAAAGCACCTGTTTTCGCTTTCAGCAACCTCCGGACCAAAAAAGACAAACGTCCAGGTTTTGCTGCCACAGTAAAGGTGCCAGCGGGGAAAAGTAATGCTGGTTCTCATTGCCTCCTTGAACCCTTTCAAATGCCCCAGACAATTTGGCCCTCTCTGCTTTCCTGCGGACTCCATCCTCAAAAACACCTGTTTTCGCTTTCGGCAACCTCCGGAGCAAAAAAGACAAACGTCCAGCTTTTGCTGCCACAGCAAAGGTGCCAGCGGGGAAAAGTAATGCTGGTCCTCATTGCCTCCTAAAACTTCTTCAAATGCCCCAGACAATTTGGCCCTCTCTGCTTTCCTGCGGACTCCATCCTCAAAAGCACCTGTTTTCGCTTTCGGCAACCTCCGGAGCAAAAAAGACAAACGTCCAGCTTTTGCTGCCACAGCAAAGGTGCCAGCGGGGAAAAGTAATGCTGGTTCTCACTGCCTCCTGGAACCCTTTCAAATGCCCCAGACAATTTGGCCCTCTCTGCTTTCCTGCGGACTCCATCCTCAAAAGCACCTGTTTTCGCTTTCGGCAACCTCCGGAGCAAAAAAGACAAACGTCCAGCTTTTGCTGCCACAGCAAAGGTGCCAGCGGGGAAAAGTAATGCTGGTCCTCATTGCCCCCTGGAACCTCTACAAATGCCCCAGACAATTTGGCCCTCTCTGCTTTCCTGCGGACTCCATCCTCAAAAGCACCTGTTTTCGCTTTCAGCAACCTCCGGACCAAAAAAGACAAACGTCCAGGTTTTGCTGCCACAGCAAAGGTGCCAGCGGGGAAAAGTAATGCTGGTTCTCACTGCCTCCTGGAACCCTTTCAAATGCCACAGACAATTTGGCCCTCTCTGCTTTCCTGCGGACTCCATCCTCAAAAGCACCTGTTTTCGCTTTCGGCAACCTCCGGAGCAAAAAAGACAAACGTCCAGGTTTTGCTGCCACAGCAAAGGTGCCAGCGGGGAAAAGTAATGCTGGTTCTCACTGCCTCCTGGAACCCTTTCAAATGCCCCAGACAATTTGGCCCTCTCTGCTTTCCTGCGGACTCCATCCTCAAAAGCACCTGTTTTCGCTTTCGGCAACCTCCGGAGCAAAAAAGACAAACGTCCAGCTTTTGCTGCCACAGCAAAGGTGCCAGCGGTGAAAAGTAATGCTGGTTCTCACTGCCTCCTGGAACCCTTTCAAATGCCCCAGACAATTTGGCCCTCTCTGCTTTCCTGCGGACTCCATCCTCAAAAGCACCTGTTTTCGCTTTCAGCAACCTCCGGAGCAAAAAAGACAAACGTCCAGCTTTTGCTGCCACAGCAAAGGTGCCAGCGGGGAAAAGTAATGCTGGTTCTCACTGTCTCCTGGAACCCTTTCAAATGCCCCAGACAATTTGGCCCTCTCTGCTTTCCTGCGGAATCCATCCTCAAAAGCACCTGTTTTCGCTTTCGGCAACCTCCAGAGCAAAAAAGACAAACGTCCAGCTTTTGCTGCCACAGCAAAGGTGCCAGCGGGAAAAAGAAATGCTGGTTCTCACTGCCTCCTGGAACCCTTTCAAATGCCACAGACAATTTGGCCCTCTCTGCTTTCCTGCGGACTCCATCCTCAAAAGCACCTGTTTTCGCTTTCGGCAACCTCCGGAGCAAAAAAGACAAACGTCCAGGTTTTGCTGCCACAGCAAAGGTGCCAGCGGGGAAAAGTAATGCTGGTTCTCACTGCCTCCTGGAACCCTTTCAAATGCCCCAGACAATTTGGCCCTCTCTGCTTTCCTGCGGACTCCATCCTCAAAAGCACCTGTTTTCGCTTTCGGCAACCTCCGGAGCAAAAAAGACAAACGTCCAGGTTTTGCTGCCACAGCAAAGGTGCCAGCGGGGAAAAGTAATGCTGGTCCTCATTGCCTCCTGGAACCCTTTCAAATGCCCCAGACAATTTGGCCCTCTCTGCTTTCCTGCGGACTCCATCCTCAAAAACACCTGTTTTCGCTTTCGGCAACCTCCGGAGCAAAAAAGACAAACGTCCAGGTTTTGCTGCCACAGCAAAGGTGCCAGCGGGGAAAAGTAATGCTGGTCCTCATTGCCTCCTAAAACTTCTTCAAATGCCCCAGACAATTTGGCCCTCTCTGCTTTCCTGCGGACTCATCCTCAAAAGCACCTGTTTTCGCTTTCGGCAACCTCCGGAGCAAAAAAGACAAACGTCCAGGTTTTGCTGCCACAGCAAAGGTGCCAGCGGGGAAAAGTAATGCTGGTTCTCACTGCCTCCTGGAACCCTTACAAATGCCACAGACAATTTGGCCCTCTCTGCTTTCCTGCGGACTCCATCCTCAAAAGCACCTGTTTTCGCTTTCGGCAACCTCCGGAGCAAAAAAGACAAACGTCCAGCTTTTGCTGCCACAGCAAAGGTGCCAGCGGGGAAAAGTAATGCTGGTCCTCATTGCCCCCTGGAACCTCTACAAATGCCCCAGACAATTTGGCCCTCTCTGCTTTCCTGCGGACTCCATCCTCAAAAGCACCTGTTTTCGCTTTCAGCAACCTCCGGAGCAAAAAAGACAAACGTCCAGCTTTTGCTGCCACAGCAAAGGTGCCAGCGGAGAAAAGTAATGCTGGTTCTCATTGCCCCCTGGAACCTCTACAAATGCCCCAGACAATTTGGCCCTCTCTGCTTTCCTGCGGACTCCATCCTCAAAAGCACCTGTTTTCGCTTTCAGCAACCTCCGGAGCAAAAAAGACAAACGTCCAGGTTTTGCTGCCACAGCAAAGGTGCCAGCGGGGAAAAGTAATGCTGGTTCTCACTGCCTCCTGGAACCCTTTCAAATGCCACAGACAATTTGGCCCTCTCTGCTTTCCTGCGGACTCCATCCTCAAAAGCACCTGGTTTCGCTTTCGACAACCTCCGGAGCAAAAAAGACAAACGTCCAGTTTTTGCTGCCACAGCAAAGGTGCCAGCGGGGAAAAGTAATGCTGGTCCTCATTGCCTCCTAAAACTTCTTCAAATGCCCCAGACAATTTGGCCCTCTCTGCTTTCCTGCGGACTCCATCCTCAAAAGCACCTGTTTTCGCTTTCGGCAACCTCCGGAGCAAAAAAGACAAACGTCCAGCTTTTGCTGCCACAGCAAAGGTGCCAGCGGGGAAAAGTAATGCTGGTCCTCATTGCCTCCTAAAACTTCTTCAAATGCCCCAGACAATTTGGCCCTCTCTGCTTTCCTGCGGACTCCATCCTCAAAAGCACCTGTTTTCGCTTTCGGCAACCTCCGGAGCAAAAAAGACAAACGTCCAGCTTTTGCTGCCACAGCAAAGGTGCCAGCGGAGAAAAGTAATGCTGGTTCTCATTGCCCCCTGGAACCTCTACAAATGCCCCAGACAATTTGGCCCTCTCTGCTTTCCTGCGGACTCCATCCTCAAAAGCACCTGTTTTCGCTTTCAGCAACCTCCGGACCAAAAAAGACAAACGTCCAGGTTTTGCTGCCACAGCAAAGGTGCCAGCGGGGAAAAGTAATGCTGGTTCTCACTGCCTCCTGGAACCCTTACAAATGCCACAGACAATTTGGCCCTCTCTGCTTTCCTGCGGACTCCATCCTCAAAAGCACCTGTTTTCGCTTTCAGCAACCTCCGGAGCAAAAAAGACAAACGTCCAGCTTTTGCTGCCACAGCAAAGGTGCCAGCGGAGAAAAGTAATGCTGGTTCTCATTGCCCCCTGGAACCTCTACAAATGCCCCAGACAATTTGGCCCTCTCTGCTTTCCTGCGGACTCCATCCTCAAAAGCACCTGTTTTCGCTTTCAGCAACCTCCGGACCAAAAAAGACAAACGTCCAGGTTTTGCTGCCACAGCAAAGGTGCCAGCGGGGAAAAGTAATGCTGGTTCTCACTGCCTCCTGGAACCCTTTCAAATGCCACAGACAATTTGGCCCTCTCTGCTTTCCTGCGGACTCCATCCTCAAAAGCACCTGTTTTCGCTTTCGGCAACCTCCGGAGCAAAAAAGACAAACGTCCAGGTTTTGCTGCCACAGCAAAGGTGCCAGCGGGGAAAAGTAATGCTGGTTCTCACTGCCTCCTGGAACCCTTTCAAATGCCACAGACAATTTGGCCCTCTCTGCTTTCCTGCGGACTCCATCCTCAAAAGCACCTGTTTTCGCTTTCGGCAACCTCCGGAGCAAAAAAGACAAACGTCCAGCTTTTGCTGCCACAGCAAAGGTGCCAGCGGGGAAAAGTAATGCTGGTTCTCACTGCCTCCTGGAACCCTTTCAAATGCCCCAGACAATTTGGCCCTCTCTGCTTTCCTGCGGACTCCATCCTCAAAAGCACCTGTTTTCGCTTTCGGCAACCTCCGGAGCAAAAAAGACAAACGTCCAGCTTTTGCTGCCACAGCAAAGGTGCCAGCGGGAAAAAGTAATGCTGGTTCTCACTGCCTCCTGGAACCCTTTCAAATGCCCCAGACAATTTGGCCCTCTCTGCTTTCCTGCGGACTCCATCCTCAAAAACACCTGTTTTCGCTTTCGGCAACCTCCGGAGCAAAAAAGACAAACGTCCAGGTTTTGCTGCCACAGCAAAGGTGCCAGCGGGGAAAAGTAATGCTGGTCCTCATTGCCTCCTAAAACTTCTTCAAATGCCCCAGACAATTTGGCCCTCTCTGCTTTCCTGCGGACTCCATCCTCAAAAGCACCTGTTTTCGCTTTCGGCAACCTCCGGAGCAAAAAAGACAAACGTCCAGCTTTTGCTGCCACAGCAAAGGTGCCAGCGGGGAAAAGTAATGCTGGTTCTCACTGCCTCCTGGAACCCTTACAAATGCCACAGACAATTTGGCCCTCTCTGCTTTCCTGCGGACTCCATCCTCAAAAGCACCTGTTTTCGCTTTCGGCAACCTCCGGAGCAAAAAAGACAAACGTCCAGCTTTTGCTGCCACAGCAAAGGTGCCAGCGGGGAAAAGTAATGCTGGTCCTCATTGCCCCCTGGAACCTCTACAAATGCCCCAGACAATTTGGCCCTCTCTGCTTTCCTGCGGACTCCATCCTCAAAAGCACCTGTTTTCGCTTTCGGCAACCTCCGGAGCAAAAAAGACAAACGTCCAGGTTTTGCTGCCACAGCAAAGGTGCCAGCGGAGAAAAGTAATGCTGGTTCTCATTGCCCCCTGGAACCTCTACAAATGCCCCAGACAATTTGGCCCTCTCTGCTTTCCTGCGGACTCCATCCTCAAAAGCACCTGTTTTCGCTTTCAGCAACCTCCGGAGCAAAAAAGACAAACGTCCAGCTTTTGCTGCCACAGCAAAGGTGCCAGCGGGGAAAAGTAATGCTGGTTCTCACTGTCTCCTGGAACCCTTTCAAATGCCCCAGACAATTTGGCCCTCTCTGCTTTCCTGCGGAATCCATCCTCAAAAGCACCTGTTTTCGCTTTCAGCAACCTCCGGACCAAAAAAGACAAACGTCCAGCTTTTGCTGCCACAGCAAAGGTGCCAGCGGGAAAAAGAAATGCTGGTTCTCACTGCCTCCTGGAACCCTTTCAAATGCCCCAGACAATTTGGCCCTCTCTGCTTTCCTGCGGACTCCATCCTCAAAAGCACCTGTTTTCGCTTTCGGCAACCTCCGGAGCAAAAAAGACAAACGTCCAGCTTTTGCTGCCACAGCAAATGTGCCAGCGGGGAAAAGTAATGCTGGTCCTCATTGCCTCCTGGAACCCTTTCAAATGCCCCAGACAATTTGGCCCTCTCTGCTTTCCTGCGGACTCCATCCTCAAAAACACCTGTTTTCGCTTTCGGCAACCTCCGGAGCAAAAAAGACAAACGTCCAGGTTTTGCTGCCACAGCAAAGGTGCCAGCGGGGAAAAGTAATGCTGGTCCTCATTGCCTCCTAAAACTTCTTCAAATGCCCCAGACAATTTGGCCCTCTCTGCTTTCCTGCGGACTCATCCTCAAAAGCACCTGTTTTCGCTTTCGGCAACCTCCGGAGCAAAAAAGACAAACGTCCAGCTTTTGCTGCCACAGCAAAGGTGCCAGCGGGGAAAAGTAATGCTGGTTCTCACTGCCTCCTGGAACCCTTACAAATGCCACAGACAATTTGGCCCTCTCTGCTTTCCTGCGGACTCCATCCTCAAAAGCACCTGTTTTCGCTTTCGGCAACCTCCGGAGCAAAAAAGACAAACGTCCAGCTTTTGCTGCCACAGCAAAGGTGCCAGCGGGGAAAAGTAATGCTGGTCCTCATTGCCCCCTGGAACCTCTACAAATGCCCCAGACAATTTGGCCCTCTCTGCTTTCCTGCGGACTCCATCCTCAAAAGCACCTGTTTTCGCTTTCAGCAACCTCCGGAGCAAAAAAGACAAACGTCCAGCTTTTGCTGCCACAGCAAAGGTGCCAGCGGAGAAAAGTAATGCTGGTTCTCATTGCCCCCTGGAACCTCTACAAATGCCCCAGACAATTTGGCCCTCTCTGCTTTCCTGCGGACTCCATCCTCAAAAGCACCTGTTTTCGCTTTCAGCAACCTCCGGAGCAAAAAAGACAAACGTCCAGGTTTTGCTGCCACAGCAAAGGTGCCAGCGGGGAAAAGTAATGCTGGTTCTCACTGCCTCCTGGAACCCTTTCAAATGCCACAGACAATTTGGCCCTCTCTGCTTTCCTGCGGACTCCATCCTCAAAAGCACCTGTTTTCGCTTTCGGCAACCTCCGGAGCAAAAAAGACAAACGTCCAGCTTTTGCTGCCACAGCAAAGGTGCCAGCGGGGAAAAGTAGTGCTGGTCCTCATTGCCTCCTGGAACCTCTTCAAATGCCACAGACAATTTGGCCCTCTCTGCTTTCCTGCGGACTCCATCCTCAAAAGCACCTGTTTTCGCTTTCGGCAACCTCCGGAGCAAAAAAGACAAACGTCCAGCTTTTGCTGCCACAGCAAAGGTGCCAGCGGGGAAAAGTAATGCTGGTCCTCATTGCCTCCTAAAACTTCTTCAAATGCCCCAGACAATTTGGCCCTCTCTGCTTTCCTGCGGACTCCATCCTCAAAAGCACCTGTTTTCGCTTTCGGCAACCTCCGGAGCAAAAAAGACAAACGTCCAGCTTTTGCTGCCACAGCAAAGGTGCCAGCGGGGAAAAGTAATGCTGGTTCTCACTGCCTCCTGGAACCCTTACAAATGCCACAGACAATTTGGCCCTCTCTGCTTTCCTGCGGACTCCATCCTCAAAAGCACCTGTTTTCGCTTTCAGCAACTTCCGGAGCAAAAAAGACAAACGTCCAGCTTTTGCTGCCACAGCAAAGGTGCCAGCGGAGAAAAGTAATGCTGGTTCTCATTGCCCCCTGGAACCTCTACAAATGCCCCAGACAATTTGGCCCTCTCTGCTTTCCTGCGGACTCCATCCTCAAAAGCACCTGTTTTCGCTTTCAGCAACCTCCGGACCAAAAAAGACAAACGTCCAGGTTTTGCTGCCACAGCAAAGGTGCCAGCGGGGAAAAGTAATGCTGGTTCTCACTGCCTCCTGGAACCCTTTCAAATGCCACAGACAATTTGGCCCTCTCTGCTTTCCTGCGGACTCCATCCTCAAAAGCACCTGTTTTCGCTTTCGGCAACCTCCGGAGCAAAAAAGACAAACGTCCAGCTTTTGCTGCCACAGCAAAGGTGCCAGCGGGGAAAAGTAATGCTGGTTCTCACTGCCTCCTGGAACCCTTTCAAATGCCCCAGACAATTTGGCCCTCTCTGCTTTCCTGCGGACTCCATCCTCAAAAGCACCTGTTTTCGCTTTCGGCAACCTCCGGAGCAAAAAAGACAAACGTCCAGCTTTTGCTGCCACAGCAAAGGTGCCAGCGGGGAAAAGTAATGCTGGTTCTCACTGCCTCCTGGAACCCTTTCAAATGCCCCAGACAATTTGGCCCTCTCTGCTTTCCTGCGGACTCCATCCTCAAAAGCACCTGTTTTCGCTTTCGGCAACCTCCGGAGCAAAAAAGACAAACGTCCAGGTTTTGCTGCCACAGCAAAGGTGCCAGCGGGGAAAAGTAATGCTGGTCCTCATTGCCTCCTGGAACCCTTTCAAATGCCCCAGACAATTTGGCCCTCTCTGCTTTCCTGCGGACTCCATCCTCAAAAGCACCTGTTTTCGCTTTCGGCAACCTCCGGAGCAAAAAAGACAAACGTCCAGCTTTTGCTGCCACAGCAAAGGTGCCAGCGGGAAAAAGTAATGCTGGTTCTCACTGCCTCCTGGAACCCTTTCAAATGCCACAGACAATTTGGCCCTCTCTGCTTTCCTGCGGACTCCATCCTCAAAAGCACCTGTTTTCGCTTTCGGCAACCTCCGGAGCAAAAAAGACAAACGTCCAGCTTTTGCTGCCACAGCAAAGGTGCCAGCGGGGAAAAGTAATGCTGGTCCTCATTGCCTCCTGGAACCCTTTCAAATGCCCCAGACAATTTGGCCCTCTCTGCTTTCCTGCGGACTCCATCCTCAAAAACACCTGTTTTCGCTTTCGGCAACCTCCGGAGCAAAAAAGACAAACGTCCAGGTTTTGCTGCCACAGCAAAGGTGCCAGCGGGGAAAAGTAATGCTGGTCCTCATTGCCCCCTGGAACCTCTACAAATGCCCCAGACAATTTGGCCCTCTCTGCTTTCCTGCGGACTCCATCCTCAAAAGCACCTGTTTTCGCTTTCAGCAACCTCCGGAGCAAAAAAGACAAACGTCCAGCTTTTGCTGCCACAGCAAAGGTGCCAGCGGGGAAAAGTAATGCTGGTTCTCACTGCCTCCTGGAACCCTTTCAAATGCCCCAGACAATTTGGCCCTCTCTGCTTTCCTGCGGACTCCATCCTCAAAAGCACCTGGTTTCGCTTTCGACAACCTCCGGAGCAAAAAAGACAAACGTCCAGCTTTTGCTGCCACAGCAAAGGTGCCAGCGGGGAAAAGTAATGCTGGTTCTCACTGTCTCCTGGAACCCTTTCAAATGCCCCAGACAATTTGGCCCTCTCGGCTTTCCTGCGGAATCCATCCTCAAAAGCACCTGTTTTCGCTTTCGGCAACCTCCGGAGCAAAAAAGACAAACGTCCAGCTTTTGCTGCCACAGCAAAGGTGCCAGCGGGAAAAAGAAATGCTGGTTCTCACTGCCTCCTGGAACCCTTTCAAATGCCCCAGACAATTTGGCCCTCTCTGCTTTCCTGCGGACTCCATCCTCAAAAGCACCTGTTTTCGCTTTCGGCAACCTCCGGAGCAAAAAAGACAAACGTCCAGGTTTTGCTGCCACAGCAAAGGTGCCAGCGGGGAAAAGTAATGCTGGTTCTCACTGCCTCCTGGAACCCTTTCAAATGCCCCAGACAATTTGGCCCTCTCTGCTTTCCTGCGGACTCCATCCTCAAAAGCACCTGTTTTCGCTTTCGGCAACCTCCGGAGCAAAAAAGACAAACGTCCAGCTTTTGCTGCCACAGCAAAGGTGCCAGCGGGAAAAAGTAATGCTGGTTCTCACTGCCTCCTGGAACCCTTTCAAATGCCACAGACAATTTGGCCCTCTCTGCTTTCCTGCGGACTCCATCCTCAAAAGCACCTGTTTTCGCTTTCGGCAACCTCCGGAGCAAAAAAGACAAACGTCCAGCTTTTGCTGCCACAGCAAAGGTGCCAGCGGGGAAAAGTAATGCTGGTCCTCATTGCCTCCTGGAACCCTTTCAAATGCCCCAGACAATTTGGCCCTCTCTGCTTTCCTGCGGACTCCATCCTCAAAAACACCTGTTTTCGCTTTCGGCAACCTCCGGAGCAAAAAAGACAAACGTCCAGGTTTTGCTGCCACAGCAAAGGTGCCAGCGGGGAAAAGTAATGCTGGTCCTCATTGCCCCCTGGAACCTCTACAAATGCCCCAGACAATTTGGCCCTCTCTGCTTTCCTGCGGACTCCATCCTCAAAAGCACCTGTTTTCGCTTTCAGCAACCTCCGGAGCAAAAAAGACAAACGTCCAGGTTTTGCTGCCACAGCAAAGGTGCCAGCGGGGAAAAGTAATGCTGGTTCTCACTGCCTCCTGGAACCCTTTCAAATGCCACAGACAATTTGGCCCTCTCTGCTTTCCTGCGGACTCCATCCTCAAAAGCACCTGGTTTCGCTTTCGACAACCTCCGGAGCAAAAAAGACAAACGTCCAGCTTTTGCTGCCACAGCAAAGGTGCCAGCGGGGAAAAGTAGTGCTGGTCCTCATTGCCTCCTGGAACCTCTTCAAATGCCACAGACAATTTGGCCCTCTCTGCTTTCCTGCGGACTCCATCCTCAAAAGCACCTGTTTTCGCTTTCGGCAACCTCCGGAGCAAAAAAGACAAACGTCCAGCTTTTGCTGCCACAGCAAAGGTGCCAGCGGGGAAAAGTAATGCTGGTCCTCATTGCCTCCTAAAAGTTCTTCAAATGCCCCAGACAATTTGGCCCTCTCTGCTTTCCTGCGGACTCCATCCTCAAAAGCACCTGTTTTCGCTTTCGGCAACCTCCGGAGCAAAAAAGACAAACGTCCAGCTTTTGCTGCCACAGCAAAGGTGCCAGCGGGGAAAAGTAATGCTGGTTCTCACTGCCTCCTGGAACCCTTACAAATGCCACAGACAATTTGGCCCTCTCTGCTTTCCTGCGGACTCCATCCTCAAAAGCACCTGTTTTCGCTTTCAGCAACCTCCGGAGCAAAAAAGACAAACGTCCAGCTTTTGCTGCCACAGCAAAGGTGCCAGCGGAGAAAAGTAATGCTGGTTCTCATTGCCCCCTGGAACCTCTACAAATGCCCCAGACAATTTGGCCCTCTCTGCTTTCCTGCGGACTCCATCCTCAAAAGCACCTGTTTTCGCTTTCAGCAACCTCCGGACCAAAAAAGACAAACGTCCAGGTTTTGCTGCCACAGCAAAGGTGCCAGCGGGGAAAAGTAATGCTGGTTCTCACTGCCTCCTGGAACCCTTTCAAATGCCACAGACAATTTGGCCCTCTCTGCTTTCCTGCGGACTCCATCCTCAAAAGCACCTGTTTTCGCTTTCGGCAACCTCCGGAGCAAAAAAGACAAACGTCCAGCTTTTGCTGCCACAGCAAAGGTGCCAGCGGGGAAAAGTAATGCTGGTTCTCACTGCCTCCTGGAACCCTTTCAAATGCCACAGACAATTTGGCCCTCTCTGCTTTCCTGCGGACTCCATCCTCAAAAGCACCTGTTTTCGCTTTCGGCAACCTCCGGAGCAAAAAAGACAAACGTCCAGCTTTTGCTGCCACAGCAAAGGTGCCAGCGGGGAAAAGTAATGCTGGTCCTCATTGCCTCTTGGAACCCTTTCAAATGCCCCAGACAATTTGGCCCTCTCTGCTTTCCTGCGGACTCCATCCTCAAAAACACCTGTTTTCGCTTTCGGCAACCTCCGGAGCAAAAAAGACAAACGTCCAGGTTTTGCTGCCACAGCAAAGGTGCCAGCGGGGAAAAGTAATGCTGGTCCTCATTGCCCCCTGGAACCTCTACAAATGCCCCAGACAATTTGGCCCTCTCTGCTTTCCTGCGGACTCCATCCTCAAAAGCACCTGTTTTCGCTTTCAGCAACCTCCGGAGCAAAAAAGACAAACGTCCAGGTTTTGCTGCCACAGCAAAGGTGCCAGCGGGGAAAAGTAATGCTGGTTCTCACTGCCTCCTGGAACCCTTTCAAATGCCACAGACAATTTGGCCCTCTCTGCTTTCCTGCGGACTCCATCCTCAAAAGCACCTGGTTTCGCTTTCGACAACCTCCGGAGCAAAAAAGACAAACGTCCAGCTTTTGCTGCCACAGCAAAGGTGCCAGCGGGGAAAAGTAGTGCTGGTCCTCATTGCCTCCTGGAACCTCTTCAAATGCCACAGACAATTTGGCCCTCTCTGCTTTCCTGCGGACTCCATCCTCAAAAGCACCTGTTTTCGCTTTCGGCAACCTCCGGAGCAAAAAAGACAAACGTCCAGCTTTTGCTGCCACAGCAAAGGTGCCAGCGGGGAAAAGTAATGCTGGTCCTCATTGCCTCCTAAAACTTCTTCAAATGCCCCAGACAATTTGGCCCTCTCTGCTTTCCTGCGGACTCCATCCTCAAAAGCACCTGTTTTCGCTTTCGGCAACCTCCGGAGCAAAAAAGACAAACGTCCAGCTTTTGCTGCCACAGCAAAGGTGCCAGCGGGGAAAAGTAATGCTGGTTCTCACTGCCTCCTGGAACCCTTACAAATGCCACAGACAATTTGGCCCTCTCTGCTTTCCTGCGGACTCCATCCTCAAAAGCACCTGTTTTCGCTTTCAGCAACCTCCGGAGCAAAAAAGACAAACGTCCAGCTTTTGCTGCCACAGCAAAGGTGCCAGCGGAGAAAAGTAATGCTGGTTCTCATTGCCCCCTGGAACCTCTACAAATGCCCCAGACAATTTGGCCCTCTCTGCTTTCCTGCGGACTCCATCCTCAAAAGCACCTGTTTTCGCTTTCAGCAACCTCCGGACCAAAAAAGACAAACGTCCAGGTTTTGCTGCCACAGCAAAGGTGCCAGCGGGGAAAAGTAATGCTGGTTCTCACTGCCTCCTGGAACCCTTTCAAATGCGACAGACAATTTGGCCCTCTCTGCTTTCCTGCGGACTCCATCCTCAAAAGCACCTGTTTTCGCTTTCGGCAACCTCCGGAGCAAAAAAGACAAACGTCCAGCTTTTGCTGCCACAGCAAAGGTGCCAGCGGGGAAAAGTAATGCTGGTTCTCACTGCCTCCTGGAACCCTTTCAAATGCCCCAGACAATTTGGCCCTCTCTGCTTTCCTGCGGACTCCATCCTCAAAAGCACCTGTTTTCGCTTTCGGCAACCTCCGGAGCAAAAAAGACAAACGTCCAGCTTTTGCTGCCACAGCAAAGGTGCCAGCGGGGAAAAGTAATGCTGGTTCTCACTGCCTCCTGGAACCCTTTCAAATGCCCCAGACAATTTGGCCCTCTCTGCTTTCCTGCGGACTCCATCCTCAAAAGCACCTGTTTTCGCTTTCAGCAACCTCAGGAGCAAAAAAGACAAACGTCCAGCTTTTGCTGCCACAGCAAAGGTGCCAGCGGGGAAAAGTAATGCTGGTTCTCACTGTCTCCTGGAACCCTTTCAAATGCCCCAGACAATTTGGCCCTCTCGGCTTTCCTGCGGAATCCATCCTCAAAAGCACCTGTTTTCGCTTTCGGCAACCTCCGGAGCAAAAAAGACAAACGTCCAGCTTTTGCTGCCACAGCAAAGGTGCCAGCGGGAAAAAGAAATGCTGGTTCTCACTGCCTCCTGGAACCCTTTCAAATGCCCCAGACAATTTGGCCCTCTCTGCTTTCCTGCGGACTCCATCCTCAAAAGCACCTGTTTTCGCTTTCGGCAACCTCCGGAGCAAAAAAGACAAACGTCCAGGTTTTGCTGCCACAGCAAAGGTGCCAGCGGGGAAAAGTAATGCTGGTTCTCACTGCCTCCTGGAACCCTTTCAAATGCCCCAGACAATTTGGCCCTCTCTGCTTTCCTGCGGACTCCATCCTCAAAAGCACCTGTTTTCGCTTTCGGCAACCTCCGGAGCAAAAAAGACAAACGTCCAGCTTTTGCTGCCACAGCAAAGGTGCCAGCGGGAAAAAGTAATGCTGGTTCTCACTGCCTCCTGGAACCCTTTCAAA
Source organism: Vanellus vanellus (assembly GCF_965231255.1). Taxonomy (NCBI): domain Eukaryota; kingdom Metazoa; phylum Chordata; class Aves; order Charadriiformes; family Charadriidae; genus Vanellus; species Vanellus vanellus. The sequence continues at coordinate 576 of NW_028127651.1, read as the reverse complement.
TGCCACAGACAATTTGGCCCTCTCTGCTTTCCTGCGGACTCCATCCTCAAAAGCACCTGTTTTCGCTTTCGGCAACCTCCGGAGCAAAAAAGACAAACGTCCAGCTTTTGCTGCCACAGCAAAGGTGCCAGCGGGGAAAAGTAATGCTGGTCCTCATTGCCTCCTGGAACCCTTTCAAATGCCCCAGACAATTTGGCCCTCTCTGCTTTCCTGCGGACTCCATCCTCAAAAACACCTGTTTTCGCTTTCGGCAACCTCCGGAGCAAAAAAGACAAACGTCCAGGTTTTGCTGCCACAGCAAAGGTGCCAGCGGGGAAAAGTAATGCTGGTCCTCATTGCCCCCTGGAACCTCTACAAATGCCCCAGACAATTTGGCCCTCTCTGCTTTCCTGCGGACTCCATCCTCAAAAGCACCTGTTTCGCTTTCAGCAACCTCCGGAGCAAAAAAGACAAACGTCCAGCTTTTGCTGCCACAGCAAAGGTGCCAGCGGGGAAAAGTAATGCTGGTTCTCACTGCCTCCTGGAACCCTTTCAAATGCCCCAGACAATTTGGCCCTCTCTGCTTTCCTGCGGACT